>NC_041392.1:104537847-104599267 GCF_002162155.2 Triticum dicoccoides
GTCTGAGCGACACCACATAAAGGGCTTTAAAAGAAATGCCACAGTCGGGCGTCTGAGCGACACCACATAAAGGGCTTTAAAAGAAATGCCACAGTCGGGCGTCTGAGCGACACCACATAAAGGGCTTTTAAAAGAAATGCCACAGTCGGGCGTCTGAGCGACACCACATAAAGGGCTTTTAAAATAAACATTCATAGTGAATATCCCGGAGGTAGAACCATCCTAGAGATACTCGATAATAACAATAATATCACGGGTTAGTCAACAACAATAATAATCATAGTTATCACAAGTCACGAGTAGTAATTCCATTTTTGGTTAACCGTTTCACCTCCGAAGACCGACACTAAGACCGACACCTGACCCATCCCAGACTGTAATCCTTAACCATGGACACGGCTATTCGAATAGGTTTAATCTCTGCAGAGGGTGTACTCTTTACCCATGAGTAACGGATTTCTTTAGTCCAGCGGGACTAATTCCGTCTACGGTCTTTTTGTTGAAAACACACCTAACTTTCACACACCAGCTTAACTCACACGTGTCTGGAATCACCCACGACACCTGTTAAGCAACTCTAAGTGGGGAGGCTACAACCTCGCGTAGCATGGGATCAAACTTATATCACGCGCTCTAAGGGGTGGCCTCCCCTCTCGGTCCCAACCGGAAACACCCATGCCCCCGGACCAGGTGGCCTGCCTACCAGCTACAACCGGTATCTTCCACCATGGCCTCTCTGTACGGTGTGTGCTAGAAAGAGGTTGACAACTTACTGAACCGTACTCTACTTGCTGTAGAGACGAGTGGTAGTACGAAACAAGTATGGGGGTTACTGGAACAAGACTCGATCTACGGTCGACTCAGGAGGTTCAAGTATTCCCTGCATGATTAGTATAACGAATATCATCCAACAGAGTCACCTCTCATATCACCTTACCATGCCATACCAGACATAACCATCCCGACGGAGACCGGCGACAAACTCATGCCTACCCAAGGCATAGGTTTTCCCGGGTTCCTGCCGGTATGCATGCAAGGCACATGAGGGTGATTATCATCACAAGTGTGTTCATTTCCAACAGCATGGAAATCAATAACATGCACCCATGCATATTATCATATCACATGAAATAACAAGTCCTTCAAAATGCGGTGGTGTTATAAATGTATCCACGATCACACCAAAACATTATGCCGGGATTCAGAATGCTTGCCTTCAATGTTGTGGAGGGGTGGGGTGCTCTCCAAAACTTTTTGAAAGTTTCTTCTCTCTCCCCAAAATCCTATTTGAAAATATATTTGAATTAACACACATTTCAAAAACAGTACAAAAAAATTGTTTGAAATTTTTTCAAATAAATCTTAAAATAAACTAGACCAAATTTGAGGAAGGTGGGAAAAAGAATCAACTCATTTGGAGTTATATTTAAAAAGTTATAGCCAGTCAAAGTTGTGGTCAAAATCTGTTATTTAAAATAAAACAAAAAAGAAAATGTTTCAGATAGAAATACGCTTTCGGTGCAGAGAGGCGTACTTGAGGCTTTACGCCTCCACTTAACCACGTGGACAGACACGAGGTCGCTGACAGTGGGTCCAGAGGGCCCACTAGTCAGGTTTGACTACTCCGCCCTCCTCCTTCTCCCTCTGTCCCGAGCGGAGGCGGAACTCCGGCGACCAACGCCGGCGAGCGGCGGCTCCTCGCAGCCTCTGGAGGGCGGGGATGGATCCGCGGATCGAGGGCGATCCTACTGGTAGTCGCTGGGTCGGCGGGGACGGCGTGAGCTGTCGGCGGCGAGCTCCTCGGCGGAGGAAAGCTTCGGGGAAAAGTGGTTTCGGGGCGGCGGTGGTTCTCGATCGAAATGGAGTAGGGGGAAGTGTTCAGGGGAGGCAGAGAAGGCTTCTGGTGAAGAGATTGGAGAGGGGGAAGCTCTGGTTGCGCCGAATGGAGCTGGGAGGCGGCGGTGGCCGAACTGACCGGAGAGGTTGAAGAAGACCTGCTCCCCTCCAATTTGTGGCGATGGGGGCGCTAGTGAGACGGTGTGAGGCTACCTGAGGGCTCGGAGACGCTCGGGGCTTCCTTAAATAGGCGATGGAGGTCGGTTCCGAGGCGGCCGGAGATAAGAACGACGGCGGACCGCCATGCTGTAGCTAGGGCGACGTGGCGGCGATGAGCGCTAGGGGACGAAGCTGTGGATGAGCACGCACTTCTCACAGGGGCAGGTGGCGAGCTGGGGTGGCTTGGGAGGCACCGACCACGGTCGGGCCTGCTAGCGGCCGGCAGCTAGCCGCCACGGCCATCCTGGTGGTGGCGCTGTGGGGCGCCAGGTTGGTCGGGGTGGTGTGGCGGTGCAGGGGGACACGACGAGCGGGCTGGGGCCGGGTTTTGAGTGCGGGGTGGGACGCGGCGACTCGGGTGCATGCGGGTGCCAAACGCATGCTCTGGGCGCGCCCAGAGCACGCCCGGGGTGTGCTCGACGATATGCCATGACAGCCTAGAGAGTCCCAAACTAAATGAGAGTTAGCAGAAATAGGTTATGGGCTAGGGCAAAGCCTTAGGACATGCTGGTTAGGTCAGGAGCTCAAGCTCACAATGTAAATATGAAATCATGCCGAAACTGGTCATGCACTCAGGGTGTTTGACAAAATGCCAAAGGCACCTAGGTAGCTCTTGGGGTAGCCAAAACTTCCAGGTTGGGGTCTCTTTCGATGTACACGAGGGTGGTGAGGTTAGTTTGCCAAAAGAAGAAACTTGTTAGTGCAAGTTTAACAAAACTTCAATTCTGGACAGAAAACAAATGGCATTGTTGCAAGCACTTAGAATCATCCAATGGGTCCACTCTCCTGGACTTAAGGGTTTAACATGGGGGACTACAAGTAGGATAAATAATCATGGATATAGGAGCAACTAAAATGGTGGTTGCTGTACAAATCATCAAGTTGGTCCAGAAGGGAAATGAGGTTGATTCACTCAATATTTTCAAAGAACAACCCTGGATTTTTGCACAAAGTGGAATAATATGCTCCTACTGACCTCCCCTAATTTTGGTAGAAGTTTTAAAGAAATATTTAAAAGGGTTGTAGTGCAAAATGCACTCTGGACCAGAGAAGAAAAATTGAGTGTAGGGCCCAAAATATTTCATGAATGAAATATATTTTTGCATAATAGTGATTTAAAAACATCACATGACATCTCCAAATTTTTGTGGAAATTTTAAGTGAATCTATCAAATGGTTGTAGTTCAAATATGGCCATTTAACCTTGAAAAACTATTTTCAAGAAAGTAAAGATCAAGCAATTAATTTAGTTAATTAGTTACACTGATAAAAGGAAAGTTTTTCTTGAGGGGTTAAACAAGTCCAATAACACATTTGAAAAGTTTTCTCTTTGGGAAAAACTCATCATAACAGGGAAGGAAATGAGTTAAAAAAATCAAAATGGAGCTCAGAAATCCAAAGTTTTAATTCCTGGCAAAATTTTAATTCATTAAAACAAGGCCAAATTTTTGGGGTGTCACACGGAGGGAAAGGATGGTGTTTGAATTGCTAGAACATTTACGTACAATGAACATGCAACTAGTACATGAGTGTCGTGTTTAAATTTGGAATTATTCCGGGTTCGTTTGGCATTTTTATGCATTAATTGAGTTTCTAGGCATTTAATGTGCATAATTCAAATTTGAACTACAAGCACATGCTCCAATGCACCAATGTTTGCTGAAAAATCACATGTGTGTCTTTGGGTGAATTTATAGGTCCCATGCAAGAAATGGGAATAAAATTCAAACATCTGAGTGTCATGGCTCGGCCGGAATGATTGAGAAATTGGTTTTTTAATTCTTGTAAATCCAAAACACTGCTGAAAATCAGGAAACTTGGCATGGTGTCATGACATGGCACCAACATGCTGCAGTAAATTTTTTGGCCGAATTGGGACAAGCTTTGGTGTAATCTTCTTGCAAAACGGAGCTTCCCTCAAGAAGGCTCTTGGTTAAAAGAGGGAACATGCCACCTCCATGTGTGAAACGACATACGTACACTGCCTTCTCCCATCTTAATTTTTGTACACTAGCAGATCAGAACAAATAGAAGTATCGTGCTAAATTTTGGAATTATTTCGAGTTCGTTTGGTCTTGTTTATACATAATTGAGTTTCCAGGCATTTAATGTGCATAATTCAAATTTGAACTACAAGCACATGCTCCAGTGCACCAAAGTTGTTTGAAAAATCAAATGTGTGTCCTTGGGTGAATTTCCAGGTCCCATGCAAGAGATGGGAGTGAAATTCAAACATCTGGGCATCGTGGCTCGGACGGAAAGATTGAGAAAGTTGGTTTTTTAAATCCTGTAAATCCAAAAACACGCCCGAAAATCATGAAACTTGGCATGGTATCATGACAAGGCACCAACATGCTGCACTAAATTTTTGGCCGAATTGGGACAAGCTTTGGTGTAAGCTTCTCGCTAACCGGAACTTCCCTCAAGAAGGCTCGTGGTTTCGAGAGGGAACGTGTCACCTCCGTGTGCAAACTGACATACGTACACTGCCTTCTCCCGCCTTAATTTTTTTACAATGGAAGATTAGACCAAATAGAAGTACCGTGCTAAATTTTGGAATTAGTACGGGTTTGTTTGGCCTTTTTTATACATTAATTGAGTTTCTGTGCATTTAATGTGCATAATTCAAGTTTGAACTACAAACACAGGCTCCAGTGCACAAAAGTTTTTTGAAAAATCGCATGCGTGTCCTTGGGTGAATTTCTAGGTCCCATGGAAGAGATGGGAGTGAAATTCAGACAGCTGGGCGTCATGGCTCGGCTGGAAAGATTGAGAAACTTGGTTTTTTAATTCCTGTAAATCCAAAACACGCCTGAAAATCATGAAACTTGGCATGGTGTCATGACATGGCACCAACAGGCTGCGGTAATTTTTTTGGCCGAATTGGGACAAGCTTTGGTGTAAGCTTCTTGCAAACCGGAGCATCCCTCAAAAGGCTCGTGGTTCCGAGAGGGAACGTGTTACCTCCGTGTGTGAAACAACATACGTACGCTGCCTTCTCCCACCTCAATTTTTTTACACTGGCAGATTAGACCAAATAGAAGTACCGTGCTAAATTTTGGAATTATTCCGGGTTCGTTTGGCCTTTTTTATACATTAATTATGTTTCTGTGCATTTAATGTGCATAATTCAAATTTGAACTACAAGCACAGGCTCTAGTGCACCAAAGTTGTTTGAAAAATCACATGCATGTCCTTGGGTGAATTTATAGGTCCCATGCAAGAGATGGGAGTGAAATTCAAACTGCTGGGCGTCGTGGCTTGGCTGGAAAGATTGAGAAACTTGGTTTTTTAATTCTTATAAATCCAAAACACGCCTTAAAATCATGAAACTTGGCAAGGTGTAATGACATGGCACCGACATGCTGCGGTAAATTTTTTGGCCGAATTGGGACAAGCTTTGGTGTAAGCTTCTTGCAAACCGGAGCTTCCCTCAAGAAGGCTCGTGGTTTCGAGAGGGAACATGTCACCTCCGTGTGCGCAATGACATACGTACACTGCCTTCTCCCGCCTTAATTATTTTACACCGGCAGATTAGACCCAATAGAAGTACCGTGCTAAATTATGGAATTATTCCGGGTTCGTTTAGCCTTTTTTATACATTAATTGAGTTTCTTAGCATTTAATGTGCATAATTCAAATTTGAACTACATGCACATGCTCCAGTGCACCAAAGTTGTTTGAAAAATCACATGCATGTCCTTGGTGAATTTCTAGGTCCCATGCAACAGATGTGAGTAAAATTCAAACATCTGGGCATAGTGGCTTGGCCGGAAAGATTGAGAAACTTGGTTTTTTAATTCCTGTAATCCAAAACACGCCTGAAAATCATGAAACTTGGCATGGTGTAATGACATGGCACCGACATGCTGCGGTAATTTTTTTGGACAAATTGGGACAAGCTTTGGTGTAAGCTTCTTGCAAACCGGAGCTTCCCTCAAGAAGGCTCGTGGTTCCTAGAGGGAACGTGTCACCTCCGTGTGCGAAATGAAATACGTACACTGCCTTCTCCCACCTTAATTTTTTTACACTGGCAGATTAGACCAAATAGAAGTACTGTGCTAAATTTTGGAATTATTCTGTGTTCGTTTGGCCTTTTTTACATTAATTGAGTTTCTGCGCATTTAATGTGCATAATTCAAATTTGAACTACAAGCACAGGCTCCAGTGCACCAAAGTTGTTTGAAAAATCACATGCGTGTCCTTGGGTGAATTTTTAGGTCCCATGCAAGAGATGAGAGTGAAATTCAAATAGCTGGGCATCGTGGCTCGGCTGGAAGGATTGAGAAACTTGGTTTTTTTATTTCTGTAATCCAAAACACGCCTTAAAATCATGAACTTGGCAAGGTGTAATGACATGGCACCAACATGCTGCGGTAACTTTTTTGGCCGAATTGGACAAACTTTGGTGTAAGCTTCATGGACACCGGAGCTTCCCTCAAAAGGCTCGTGCTTCCGAGAGGGAACGTGTCACCTCCGTGTGCGAAACAACATATGTACACTGCCTTCTCCCGCCTAAATTTTTTTACACAGGCATATTAGACCAAATAGAAGTACCGTGCTAAATTTTGGAATTATTCCGGGTTCGTTTGGCCTTTTTTATACATTAATTGAGTCTCTACGCATTTAATGTGCATAATTCAAATTTGAACTACAAGCACAGGCTCCAGTGCACCAAAGTTGTTTGAAAAATCACATGTGTGTCCTTGGGTGAATTTATAGCTCCCATGCAAGAGATGGGAGTGAAATTAAAAAAGCTGGGCGTCGTTTCTCGGATGGAAAGATTGAGAAACTTGGTTTTTTAATTCCTATAAATCCCAAACATGCCTGAAAATCATGAAACTTGGCATGGTGTCATGACATGGCACCAACAGGCTGCGGTAATTTTTTTGGCCAAATTTGGACAAGCTTTGGTGTAAGCTTCTTGCAAACTGGAGCTTCCCTCAAGAAGGTTCGGGGTTCCGAGAGGGAACGTGTCACCTCCGTGCGCGTAACGACATACGTGCACTCCTTTCTCCCGCCTTAGTTTTTTTACACAGGCAGATTAGACCAAATAGAAGTACCGTGCTAAATTTTGGAATAATTTAGGGTTCGTTTGGCCTTTTTATACATTAATTGAGTTTCTGCACATTTAATGTGCATAATTCAAATGTGAACTACAAGCACAAGCTCCAGTGCATCAAAGTTGTTTGAAAAAATCACGTGTGTATCCTTGGGTGAATTTCTAGGTCCCATGCAAGAGATGGGAGCGAAATTCAAACATCTAGGCGTCGTGGCTCAGCAGGAAAGATTGAGAAACTTGGTTTTTTAATTCCTGTAAATCGAAAAACACGCCTGAAAATGATGAAACATGGCATGGTGTCATGACATGGCACCAACATGTTGTGCTAATTTTTTTGGCCGAATTGGGACAAGCTTTGGTGTAAGCTTCTCGCAAACCGGAGCTTCCGTCAAGAAGGCTCGCGGTTTCGAGAGAGAATGTGTCACCTCCGTGTGCGAACCGACATACGTACACTGCCTTCTCCCGCCTTAATTTTTTTTACACTGGCAGATTAGACCAAATAGAAGTACCGTGCTAAATTTTGGAATTATTCCGCGTTCCTTTGGCCTTTTTTAAACATTAATTGAGTTTCTGCGCATTTAATGTGCATAATTCAAATTTGAACTACAAGCACATGCTCCAGTGCACCAAAGTTATTTTAAAAATCACATGCGTGTCTTTGGGTGAATTTCTAGGTCCCATGCAAGAGATGTGAGTGAAATTCAAACAGCTGGGCGTCGTGGCTCGGCCGGAAAGATTGAGAAACTTGGTTTCTTAATTCCTGTAAATCCAAAACATGCCTGAAAATCATCAAACTTGGCATGGTGTCATGACATGGCACCAACAGGTTGCGGTAATTTTTTTGGCCGAATTGGGACAAGCTTTGGTGTAAGCTTCTTGCAAACCGGAGCTTCCCTCAAAAGGCTCGTGGTTCCGAGAGGAAACGTGTCACCTCCGTGTGCGAGACAACATACATACACTGCCTTCTCCTGCCTTAATTTTTTACACTGGCAGATTATACCAAATAGAAGTACTGTGCTAAATTTTGGAATTATTCCGGGTTCGTTTTGCCTTTTTTATACATTAATTGAGTTTCTGCGCATTTAATGTGCATAATTCAAATTTGAACTACAAGCACAGGCTCCAGTGCACCAAAGTTTTTTGAAAAATCACATGCGTGTCGTTGGGTGAATTTATAGGTCCCAGGCAAGAGATAGGAGTGAAATTCAAACAGTTGGGCATCGTGGCTCGGCCGGAAAGATTGAGAAACTTGGTTTTTTAATTCCTGTAAATCCAAAACACGCCTCAAAATCATGAAACTTGGCATGGTGTAATGACATGGCACCGACGTGCTGCGGTAATTTTTTTGGACAAATTGGGACAAGCTTCGGTGTAAGCTTCTTGCAAACTCGAGCTTCCCTCAAGAAGGCTCGTGGTTCCGAGAGAGAACGTGTCACCTCCATGTGCAAAACGAAATACGTACACTGCCTTCTCGCGCCTTAATTTTTTCACACTGACATATCAGGCCAAATAGAAGTACTGTGCTAAATTTTGGAATTATTCCGCGTTCGTTTGCCTTTTTTACATAATTGAGTTTCTGTGCATTTAATGTGCATAGTGCACCAAAGTTTTTTGAAAAATCACATGCGTGTCCTTGGGTGAATTTCCAGGTCCCATGCAAGAGATGGGAGTGAAATTCAAATAGCTGCGCGTCGTGGCTCGGCCGGAAAGATTGAGAAACTTGGTTTTCTAATTTCGGTAAATCCAAAACATGCCTTAAAATCATGAAACTTGGCAAGGTGTAATGACATGGCACCAACATGCTGCGATAACATTTTTGGCCGAATTGGGACAAACTTTGGTTTAAGCTTCATGGAAACCGGAGCTTCCCACAAAAGGCTCGTGCTTCTGAGAGGGAACGTGTCACCTCCGTGTGCGAAATGACAGATGTACACTGCCTTCTCCCGCCTTAATTTTTTTACACTGGCAGATTAGACCAAATAGAAGTATCATGCTAAATTTTGGAATTATTCCGGGTTCGTTTGGCCTTTTTTATACATTAATTGAGTTTCTGTGCATTTAATGTGCATAATTCAAATTTGAATTACAAGCCAACGCTCCATTGCACCAAAGTTGTTTGAAAAATCACATGCGTGTCCTTGGGTGAATTCTAGGTCCCATGCAACAGATGGGAGTGAAATTCAAACAGCTGGGCGTCGTGGCTCAACCGGAAAGATTGAGAAACTTGGTTTTTTAATTCCTGTCAATCCAAAACACGCCTAAAAATCATGAAACTTGGCATGGTGTCATGACATGGCACCAACAGGCTGCGGTAATTTTTTGGCCGAATTGGGACAAGCTTTGGTGTAACCTTCTTGCAAACCGGAGCTTCCCTCAAAAGGCTCGTGGTTCCGAGAGGGAACGTGTCACCTTCGTGTGTGAAACAACATACGTATACTGCCTTCTCCCACCTTAATTTTTTTACACAGGCAGATTAGACCAAATAGAAGTACCGTGCTAAACTTTGGAATTATTCCGGGTTCGTTTGGCCTTTTTTATACATTAATTGAGTTTCTGCGCATTTTATGTGCATAATTCAAATTTTAACTACAAGCACAGGCTCCAGTGCACCAAATTTGTTTTAAAAATCACATGTGTTTCCTTGGGTGAATTTATTGGTCCCATGCAAGAGATGGGAGTGAAATTAACAGCTGGGCGTCATGGCTCTGCCGGAAAGATTGAGAAACTTGGTTTTTTAATTCCTGTAAATCCAAAACACGCCTGAATATCATGAAACTAGGCATGGTGTCATGACATGGCACCAACAGGCTGCGGTAATTTTTTTGGACGATTGGGACAAGCTTTGGTGTAAGCTTCTTGCAAACCGGAGCTTCCCTCAAGAAGGTTCGTGGTTCTGAGAGGGAACGTGTCACCTCTGTGCACAAAACTACATACGTGCACTGCGTTCTCCCGCCTTAATTTTTTTACACAGGCAGATTAGACCAAATAGAAGTACCATGCTAAATTTTGGAATTATTCTGGGTTCGTTTGGCCTTTTTTATACATTAATTGAGTTTCTGCGCATTTAGTGTGCATAACTCAAATTTGAACTACAAGCATAGGCTCCAGTGCATCAAAGTTGTTTGAAAAATTACATGTGTGTCCTTGGGTGAATTTCTAGGTCCCATGCAAGAGATGGGAGTGAAATTCGAACATCTAGGTGTCGTGGCTCGGCAGGAAAGATTGAGAAACTTGGTTTTTTAATTCCTTTAAATCCAAAAACATGCGTGAAAATCATGAAACTTGGCATGGTGTCATGACATGGCACCAACATGCTGCGCTAATTTTTTTTGGTCGAATTTGGACAAGCTTTGGTGTAAGCTTCTCACAAACTGGAGCTTGCCTCAAGAAGGCTTGTGGTTTCGAGAGGGAAGGTGTCACCTCTGTGTGCGAACCGACATACTTACACTGCCTTCTCCCGCCTTAATTTTTTTACACTGGCAGATTAGACCAAATAGAAGTACCGTGCTAAATTTTGGAATTATTCCGCGTTCCTTTGGCCTTTTTTAAACATTAATTGAGTTTCTGCGCATTTAATGTGCATAATTCAAATTTGAACTACAAGCATAGGCTCCAGTGCACCAAAGTTGTTTGAAAAATCACATGCGTGTCCTTGGGTGAATTTCTAGGTCCCATGCAAGAGATGGGAGTGAAATTCAAACAGCTGGGCATCAGGGCTCTGCCGGAAAGATTGAGAAACTTGGTTTTTTAATTCCTGTAAATCCAAAACACGCCTGAATATCATGAAACTTGGCATGGTGTCATGACATGGCACCAACAGGCTGCGGTAATTTTTTTGGACGATTGGGACAAGCTTTGGTGTAAGCTTCTTGCAAACCGGAGCTTCCCTCAAGAAGGTTCGTGGTTCCGAGAGGGAACGTGTCACCTCTGTGCACAAAACTACATACGTGCACTGCCTTCTCCCGCCTTAATTTTTTTACACAGGCAGATTAGACCAAATAGAAGTACCGTGCTAAATTTTGGAATTATTCTGGGTTCGTTTGGCCTTTTTTAAACATTAATTGAGTTTCTGCGCATTTAGTGTGCATAACTCAAATTTGAACTACAAGCACAGGCTCCAGTGCATCAAAGTTGTTTGAAAAATCACATGTGTGTCCTTGGGTGAATTTCTAGGTCCCATGCAAGAGATGGGAGTGAAATTCGAACATCTAGGTGTCGTGGCTCGGCAGGAAAGATTGAGAAACTTGGTTTTTTAATTCCTGTAAATCCAAAAACATGCGTGAAAATCATGAAACTTGGCATGGTGTCATGACATGGCACCAACATGCTGCGCTAATTTTTTTTGGTCGAATTTGGACAAGCTTTGGTGTAAGCTTCTCGCAAACCGGAGCTTGCCTCAAGAAGGCTTGTGGTTTCGAGAGGGAAGGTGTCACCTCTGTGTGCGAACCGACATACTTACACTGCCTTCTCCCGCCTTAATTTTTTTACACTGGCAGATTAGACCAAATAGAAGTACCGTGCTAAATTTTGGAATTATTCCGCGTTCCTTTGGCCTTTTTTAAACATTAATTGAGTTTCTGCGCATTTAATGTGCATAATTCAAATTTGAACTACAAGCATAGGCTCCAGTGCACCAAAGTTGTTTGAAAAATCACATGCGTGTCCTTGGGTGAATTTCTAGATCCCATGCAAGAGATGGGAGTGAAATTCAAACAGCTGGGCGTCGTCCCTCAGCCAGAAAGATTGAGAAACTTGGTTTTTTAATTTCTGTAAATCCAAAACACGCCTTAAAATCATGAAACTTGGAAAGGTGTAATGACATGGCACCAACATGTTGCGGTAATTTTTTTGGCCGAATTGGGACAAACTTTGGTGTAAGATTCATTGAAACCGGAGCTTCCCTCAAAAGGCTCGAGCTTCCGAGAGGGAACGTGTCACCTCCGTGTGGGAAACGACATACGTACACTAATTTCTCCCGCCTTAATTTTTCTACACTGGCCGATTAGACCAAATGGAAATATCATGCTGAATTTTGGAATTATTCCGGGTTCGTTTGGCCTTTTTTATAAATTAATTGAGTTTATGTGTATTTAATGCGCATAATTCAAATTTTAACTACAAGCACAGGCTCAAGTGCACCAAAGTTGTTTGAAAAATCACATGTGTGTCCTTGGGTGAATTTCTAGGTCTCATGCAAGAGATGGGAGTGAAATTCAAACAACTGGGCGTCGTGGCTCGGCCAGAAAGATTGAGAAACTTGGTTTTTTAATTCCTGTCAATCCAGAACACGCCTGAAAATCATGAAACTTGGCATGGTGTCATGACATGGCACCAACAGGCTGCAGTAATTTTTTTGGCTGAATTGGGACAAGCTTTGGTGTAACCTTCTTGCAAACCGGAGCTTCCCTCAAAATGCTCATGGTTCCGAGAGGGAACGTGTCACCTCCGTGTGTGAAACAACATATGTACACTGCCTTCTCCCGCCTTAATTTTTTTACACAGGCATATTACACCAAATAGAAGTATCGTGCTAAATTTTGGAATTATTCTGGGTTCGTTTGGCCTTTTTTATACATTAATTGAGTTTCTGCGCATTTAATGTGCATAATTAATATTTGAACTACAAGCACAGGCTCCAGTGCACCACAGTTGTTTGAAAAATCACATGTGTGTCCTTCGGTGAATTTCTAGGTCCCATGCAAGAGATGAGAGTGAAATTCGAACATCTAGGCGTCGTGGCTCGGCAGGAAAGATTAAGAAACTTGGTTTTTTAATTCCTGTAAATCCAAAAACATGCCTGAAAATCATGAAACTTGGCATGGTGTCATGACATGGCATCAACATGCTGCGCTAATTTTTTTGGCCGAATTGGGACAAGCTTTGGTGTAAGCTTCTCGCAAACCGGAGCTTGCCTCAAGAAGGCTTGTGGTTTCGAAAGGGAACGTGTCACCTCTGTGTGCGAACCGACATACTTACACTGCCTTCTCCCGCCTTAATTTTTTTACACTGGCAGATTAGACCAAATAGAAGTATCGTGCTAAATTTTGGAATTATTACGAGTTCGTTTGGCCTTTTTTAAACATTAATTGAGTCTCTGCGCATTTAATGTGCATAATTCAAATTTGAACTACAAGCGCAGGCTCCCGTGCACCAAACTTGTTTGAAAAATCACATGCGTGTCCTTGGGTGAATTTCTAGGTTCCATGCAAGATATTAGAGTGTAATTCAAACAGCTGGGCGTCGTGGCTCGGCCGGAAAGATTGAGAAACTTGGTTTTTTAATTCCTGTAAATCCAAAACACGCCTTAAAATCATGAAACTTGGCAAGGTGTAATGACATGGCAAGGACATGCTGCGGTAAATTTTTTGGCCAAATTGGGACAAGCTTTAGTCTAAGCTTTTTGCAAACCGGAGCTTCCCTCAAGAAGGATCGTGGTTCCGAGAGGGAACGTGTCACCTCCGTGTGTGAAACGACATACGTACACTGCCTTCTCCCGCCTTAACTTTTTTACATAGGTAGATTAGACCAAATAGAAGTACCATGCTAAATTTTGGAATTATTTTGGATTTTTTGGCATTTTTTTACACATTAACTGAATTTCTAATCATTTAATGTGCATAATTCAAATTTGAACTACAAGCACATACCGTGCTAAATTTTGGAATTATTCCGGGTTTGTTTGGCCTTTTTTATACATTAATTGAGTTTCTGCACATTTAATGTGCATAATTCAAATTTGAACTACAAGCACAGGCTCTAGTGCACAACAGTTGTTTGAAAAATTACATGTGTGTCCTTGGGTGAATTTATAGGTCCCATGCAAGAGATGGGAGTGAAATTCAAACAGCTGGGCGTCGTGGCTCGGCTGGAAAGATTGAGAAACTTGGTTTTTTAATTCCTGTAAATCCAAAACACGCCTGAAAATCATGAAACTTGGCATGGTGACATGACATGGCACCAACAAGCTGTGGTAATTATTTTGGCCGAATTGGGATAAGCTTTGGTGTAAGCTTATTTCAAACCGGAGCTTCCCTCAAGAAGGTTCGTGGTTCCGAGAGGGAACGTGTCACCTCCGTGCACGAAACAACATACGTGCACTGCCTTCTCCCGCCTTCATTTTTTTACACAGGAAGATTAGGCCAAATAGAAGTACCGTGCTAAATTTTGGAATCATTCCGGGTTCGTTTGGCCTTTTTATACATTAATTGAGTTTCTGCGCATTTAATGTGCTTAATTCAAATTTGAACTACAAGCACAGGCTCCAGCACATCAAAGTTGTTTGAAAAATCACATGTGTGTCCTTGGGTGAATTTCTAGGTCCCATGCAATAGATGTGAGTGAAATACAAATAGCTGGGTGTCGTGGCTCGGTAGGAAAGATTGAGAAACTTGGTTTTTTAATTCTTGTAAATCCAAAACACGCATGAAAATCATGAAACTTGGCATGGTGTTATGACATGGTAACAACATGTTGCGGTAATTTTTTTGGCTGAATTGGGACAAGTTTTGGTGTAAGTTTTTGCAAACCGGAGCTTCCCTCAAGAAGGCTCGTGGTTCCGAGAGGGAACGTGTCACCTATATGTGCGAAACGACATACGTGCACTACCTTCTCCCGCCTTAATTTTTGTACACAGGCAGATTAGACCGAATAGAAGTACCGTGCTAAATTTTGGAATTATTCCGGGTTTGTTTGGCCTCTTTTATACATTAATTGAGTTTCTGTGCATTTAATGTGCATAATTCAAATTTTAACTACAAGCACATGCTCCAGTGCACCAAAGTTGTTTGAAAAATCAAATGTGTGTCCTTGGGTGAATTTCTAGGTCCCATGCAACACATGTGAGTGAAATTCAAACATCTGTGCGTCGTGGCTCGGCCGAAAAGATTGAGAAACTTGATTTCTTTTAATTCCAGTAAATCCAAAAACCCGCCTGAAAATCATGAAACTTGGCATGGTTTCATGACATGGCACCAACATGCTGCGCTAATTTTTTTGGTCGAATTGGGACAAGCTTTGGTGTAAGCTTCTCGCAAACCAGAGCTTCCCTCAAGAAGGCTAGTGGTTTTGGGAGGGAACGTGTCACCTCCGTGTGCGAACCGACATACGTACACTGCCTTCTGCCGCCTTAATTTTTTTACACTAGCAGATTGGACCAAATAGAAGTACTGTGCTAAATTTTGGAATTATTACAGGTTCATTTGGCCTTTTTTATACATTAATTATGTTTCTGCGCATTTAATGTGCATAATTCAAATTTGAACTACAAGCACAGGCTCCAGTGCACCAAAGTTGTTTGAAAAATCACATGTGTGTCCTTGGGTGAATTTGTAGGTCCCATGCAAGA
Source organism: Triticum dicoccoides (assembly GCF_002162155.2). Lineage (NCBI taxonomy): Eukaryota > Viridiplantae > Streptophyta > Magnoliopsida > Poales > Poaceae > Triticum > Triticum dicoccoides. Next base: position 104,553,309 of record NC_041392.1, read on the forward strand.
GATGGGAGTGAAATTCAAACAACTGGACGTCGTGGCTCGGCCGGAAAGATTGAGAAACTTGGTTTTTAATTCCTGTAAATCCAAAACACGCTTGAAAATCATGAAACTTGGCATGGTGTAATGACATGGCACCGACATGCTGCGGTAATTTTTTTGGCCAAATTGGGACAAGCTTTGGTGTAAGCTTCTTGCAAACCGGAGCTTCCCTCAAGAAGGCTCGTGGTTCCGAGAGGGAACGTGTCACCTCCGTGTGCGAAACGACATATGTACACTGCCTTTTCCCGCCTTAATTTTTTTACACTGGCAGATTGGACCAAAAAAAGTACCATGCTAAATTTGGGAATTATTCCCGGTTCGTTTGGCCTTTTTTATACATTAATTGAGTTTCTGCGCATTTAATGTGCATAATTCAAATTTGAACTACAAGCACATGCTCGAATGCACCAAAGTTGTTTGAAAAATCACATGTGTGTCCTTGGGTGAATTTCTAGGCCCCATGCAAGAGATGGGAGTGAAATTCAAACATCTGGGCATCGTGGCTCGGTCGGAAAGATTGAGAAACTTGGTTTTTTAATTACTGTAAATTCAAAACATGCCTGAAAATCATGAAACTTGGCATGGTGTCATGACATGGCACCAACATGCGGTGGTAATTTTTCTGCCCGATTTGCTAAGGCGCACACACTAACAATCAACAAAGTCATTTTGGAACAAGTCATGTCACGTTACAAATCAGAAACACAAGTATTATTGAAACCATGGGCGTTCTACTTACCAATTACGTGCGGCCACGCATCCCCTTTTTTATTGGCTAGGAGGTGTCGTGAGGGGTAGCTATTTGAGTACGGGAGGCGTGCGATTAGACCCCTGTGCGTGCTCATCGGGAGGAGAGCCCTTTGACCGCTACCAGCCGCGCACCTCCCTCCCAACGTCTCCATTAATGGCGCTAGAGCACTTGTTCTACGGCGTGGCTATATGTCTCACTAGACTGAGATTTAAGAGAGAAAAATGAAAATCTAAAAAGAAAGTTTTGCACCAATATTGATGTAAGATCTAACGGACCTATATAGCATCGACTGCGACTTATAGCAAGCATGATGAATATAAGGACGATGACAGCATGATGAATATAGGCATCGACTGCGACTTAAAAAAGCCACATGCGGCAATGCCCGAAATACACAAGGGCAAAAGAAGAAGAAGACAACGATCTGGCTCGCTGATCTCTACTTTCTTGATGCGTTGCTGCGGGCGGCGGGAACTAGTCTCCGCGGCGAGCGGTGACAAGCTCTTTCTTGTCCTCTAGATGCTGCTTGAGAGCATCCATGGATTCCTCCACCAGCTTTCTGTACTCGATGCGCAACATGGCATTCTCGTCCATAAGTTTCTCGATGATGATGCCGGTCCTCTTCAACAAGGCAGTGGTCTGCTCCTACTGCTCCGCACTTCTGACGATCTTCGCCCCCAGCAGGTCGCGCTCGGCCCAGAGCTTCGCATTGCTCTCATTTAGTTGTTGGATGATGTTGGTAGACTGTTCAAACGAGGCTTTCAGGTCATCCTGCAACCTCGCCAACCTGGAGATCTAATCCATCCTGCAACCTCACCCACCTCGCCTACTGAGGAGTTGAGGAGGAATGTGCAGTCATCTTGGAGTAGTAGTATTTATACCCGAGTAGTAATACACTCCTAAGTGGGAAACCGTTTAGGTTTTGATCGGTGTGAACAGGTTTGCAATTTGGAATGTGATGGGACACATGCTCAAAATTTACTAACGGTTATAAGTGCGGCCCTATTCCCGGAAGGCGTAACATGGGCACGTACGCCTTCTCGGCCACATACGTGGTGTTTGCACCATAGGGTGCACCGCAATAGGCAATGCCAGCACATGTCTTGTTCCAACAACCGTGCACGCTCGTTATTACCATCGTGCACACTTCTTTTAATTAGAATGTGTGTGCTCGTCTAGCGCACACACGTTGATCTATCTAACTATTTCAGTTTGTTGTGGCTAATCGCAAACAGTTCATCCATGTGAAGGGTATGCCATCAATCACAGACACTTTGATCTGGCTGACCCGTTTCTGTTCTGTTGCCTAATCGCAAACAGTTAATCCTTATGAAGCGTATGCCCTCAATCACACATACCTTGATCTGGCTGGCCATTTCTTTTGTGTTGCCTAATCACAAACAGTTCATCCAAGTGAACCGTATGTTGTACATCGCACATGCCTTCATCTGGCTATCCGTTTCTTTTGTTCCTCCTCATTGCAAACAGTTAATTGAGCTGAACCATATGCCTGCATCGCACACGCAACTAAAATATAAACCGTGTTTAATGCACCCTCCATCACAAACGTTTTGCACAACATACTGTATCTCCTATGGGGGATGTTAGGACAACACCAGCCCCAAGTCCGGCTAGCATTTTAGAGCTGTCGAAGTGCATCACCCAGTTGGAATATGTGCCATACTCTTTAGGGAGTTCGGCTTCCGTCCATTCGGTGACGAAGTTAGCCAACACCTGAGATTTAATGGCTCGGCGTGGCTTATATGATATTTCAAACGGTAAGAGCTCAATAGCCCATTTGGCAATCTGGCCGGTGGTGTTTCGGTTTTTTATGATATCATTAAGTGGTACCTCGGATGCCACCATGATCGAACACTCTTGAAAGTAGTGCTGCAGCTTTCGGGATGCCATGAAGACCGCATACACTATCTTTTGATAATGCGGGTATCGGGATTTGCATGGTGTGAGGACCGTCGACACATAGTATATGGGTTTTTGAAGTGGGAATTTATGTCCTTCTTCATCTCGTTCGACGACGAGCACCGCACTCACTACCTGATGTGTTGCAGATATGTACAGTAACATGGGTTCGCCGACGTTTGGTGCAGCCAGGATTGGGTTGCTTGCTAACAAAGCTTTTATTTCTTCTAGTCCGGCTATTGCAGCATCCGTCCACGTGAAGTGGTTGGTGCGTCAGAGCAGGCGATACAATGTCAGCGCCTTTTCTCCTAATTTGTAGATGAAGCGGATCAAAGCTGCTACGCATCTGGCTAGTTTTTGGACCTGTTTGAGGTCCGTTGGTGTAGCCAACTATGACAGGGCTCTCATTTTGGCTGGGTTTGCTTCGATTCCCCTATTGGAAACGATGAACCCAAGAAATTTTCCGGCGGGAACGCCGAAAACGCACTTTTCCGGATTGAGCCGTATGTCATATCTTCGGAGGTTGTCGAATGTAAGGCGTAAATCGTCTACCAATGATTCTACATGCTTAGTTTTGATGACTACATCATCTACATATGCCTCGACTGTCTTGTCGATTTGCTTTTCCAGGCATTTTTGAATCATGCGTTGGTATGTGGCACCGGCGTTTTTTAGGCCGAAGGGCATGGTGTTGAAGCAGAAGGGCCCATATGGGGTGATGAATGTCGTCACGGCTTGGTCGTATTCCTTCATCTTGATTTGATGGTATCTGGAGTATGCGTCGAGGAAGCACAGTGAGTCGTGACCTGCAGTGGCATCAATAATCTGGTCGATGCGAGGTAGTGGGAAGGGATCCTTAGGGCAGGCTTATTGAGGTCCTTGAAGTCGAAACACAAGCGCCAGGATTTATCCTTCTTCGGCACCATGACCAGATTTTCTAGCCAATCCAGATGTTTGATCTCTCTAATAAACCCGGATTCGAGTAGCTTGGCTAGCTCCTCCCCCATAGCCTGCCGTTTGGGTTCAGAAAATCGACGCAGGGTTTGCTTGACTGGCTTGTTCCCTTCAGTATGTTGAGACTATGTTCGGCCAGCGCGCGTGGGATTCCTGGCATATCCGAGGGGTGCCAGGCGAAGATGTCCCAGTTCTCGCGCAAGAACACATGCAATGCGGCATTGACCGCCAGTTCCAGCTGTGCCCCAATGGAAGCTGTCTTCTTGGGGTCCGTCGGGTGAACTTGAAATTTGACTATCTCGTCAGCTGGCTTGAAATAAGTGGATTTGGGCATTTTATCAAGAATTACGTCGCCTCTATCCACCGTGGAACGCAGAGTGGTGAGCTCGTCGGCCTCTAGGGCTTCGCTTAGTGCCTCGAGGGCCAGGGATGCAGTTTTGTTTTCGGCGTGGAGTGCTATGTCCGGATCACTTGAGATAGTGATAACACCGTTGGGCCCGGGCATTTTGAGCTTCATCTACCCGTAATGAGGTATGGCTTGAAAGCGTGTGAATGCATCTCGCCCTAACAGGGCATGATATCCGCTGTTCAAAGGGGCCACCTGGAAGATTATCTCTTCGGACCTATAATTTGGCGTGCCGAATACCACATATAGTTTAATTTTCCCTGAGCATCTTGCTTCCCGACTGGGGATGATTCCTTGGAAGTATGTATTGCTTTGCTCAATGCGACTCCTGTCCATCTGCATTTTATTAAGCATGTCTTCGTAGATGAGGTTCAGTCCGCTGCCGCCGTACATGAGCACTTTAGTGAGGCGAAAGCCGTCTACAATTGGGTTTAGAACCAAAGCGACTGGTGCTCGGACTGATCGGTCCCTTGGCTCATCATTGGCGTTTAAGGTTGTTACCATATCGTTCCAAGGATTTATTGTGTCTACGTGATTGACTTCGGCGAGGTCGCAGAGCGCCCTTTTGCGCCGGTTGTTTGAAGAAAAGGTCTTGAAGACCGTAAACACACTAAGGTCGTTATCCTCGGGGGAATGCCTTGTCAGAGTAGTGTTGGTGAGGATAGCCTCCCCGCTTTTAGCCACCTGTCGGAGTATCCAACATGCCCGAAGGTTATGAGTTGGCTCGGAATTTGGCATCGCGTGTATCTGATGTGTCCCGGTAAGGGCTGGATTTTTCTTTCCATGGAAGAATGATCAGGTGCCCCGTAAGGGTGCATCCTTTTTGTTCGGCTGTTGGGTGGCTTAAAGGCCGGTGGCTCCCACCGAGCTGTATGGGCTTTCCAAGCGCTTTCCATTGCGCAATACTTCTATACTATGTGTGCCAAATCTGCAAAGTGCAGAATGCGGCGCCAATTGAGGGCGTTGAGGATGCCCTCGTCCGTACAGTTGCGGTAAAAGACTGATAATGCATCGTCGTTGCAGCAATCTTTGATCTTGTTTTTAACAAGTAGGAATCTAGCCCAAAAGTGATGGACTGTTTCCAGAGGTTGTTATCGTATATACATTAAATCGCATATTTCCGAGGGACCGGAATTTCTTGGAGAGTATTGATTGTGGTGGGTGGGTGGGCTAGAATCCGAACCTTGACCTATTGTGGAATCCGGATTTTGAAAATTTTCTAAGATCATTGGCCCAGGGTTCGGATTGTCCGGTGGGTTTTTAGACTCAGTGCCAGATTCTATGTTCGGGAGACAGATAACTCCTTCCTGAAGATGAGTGTACGACTCATAGGGCTCGGAGATCCGAACATAGTTTATTTTTAGCAAAGGAGGAGCGGTATCCTCAACTTGTTCTTCCACAACAGTCACCAGGAGGGTGACAGGTGGAGACATGATTTCCCTCTGATCGGGTTTAAGCCCAACCAGATCGTAATCTATTGTGACTCCAAGGGCAGCGATGCGATCTAGCAGTTCGTTTAAAGACGAAATATCTGTCGGATCCATCTTATCGACGCCTTCGGGGTTGTGGAGATATTTTTTGGCAATCCGGGGGACCGCCTTGGGCTTAATGGCCGGACGGGCTCCTATGGTGAAATTGCCGATCTGGAGGATCTTCCCAAGAACTAGGGATTTTCCAGAGGTGATTTTGTCGTTGATGACGAGGCGAGCCACCGATCCTTACATCGACAACACGGAGGAACTCTTAATGAAAGCACCAATGTCGGTGTCAAAACCGGCAGATCTCGGGTAGGGGGTCCCGAACTGTGCGTCTAAGGATCGAAGGTAACTGGAGGCGGGGGACATGATGTTTACCCAGGTTTGGGCCCTCTTGATGTAGGTAATACCCTACTTCCTGCTTGATTGACTTTGATCAGTATAGGGATTACAAGAGTTGATCTACCTCGAGATCGTAATGGCTGAACCCTAGATGTCTAGCCTGTATGATTATGATTGCCTCTATGGACTAAACCCTCCGGTTTATATAGACACTGGAGGGGGCTAGGGTTGTACAAGGTTGGTTTACAGGGGAAGGAAACCATACATCCAAACATCAAGCTTGCCACACACGCAAAGGAGAATCCTATCCGGACGCAGGGGGAAGTCTTCTATCTTATATCTTCACGGCCCAGCAGTCCGGCCCACATCACATGTCCCGGATGCCCGGGGACCCCCTAATCCAGGACTCCCTCACTCCTGCAGTGGGCTTTGCACCCAGCGGTGCTTCTAGGACGTAATTCTTCTGTGCAGCAATGAGGATAATCCTCAAGTTATGGACCCAATCCGTATAGTTGCTACCATCATCTTTCAACTTAGATTTCTCTAGGAACGCGTTAAAATTCAAAGGAACAGTAGCACGTGCCATTTATCTACAACAACATAGGCATGCAAAATACTACAGGTACTAAGTTCATGATAAATTAAAGTTCAATCAATCATATTATTTAAGAACTCCCACTTAGATAGGCATCCCTCTAGTCATCTAAATGATCACGTGATCCATATCAACTAAACCATGTCCGATCATCACATAAGATGGAGAAGTTTTCAATGGTGAACATCACTATGTTGATCATATCTACTATATGATTCATGCTCGACCTTTCGGTCTTAGTGTTCCGAGGCCATATCTGCATATGCTAGGCTCGTCAAGTTTAACCTGAGTATTCTACTTGTGCAAAACTGGCTTGCACACATTGTATGTGAACGTAGAGCTTATCACACCCGATCATCACGTGGTGTATCGGCACGACAAACTGTAGCAACGGTGTATACTCAGGAAGAACACTTATACCTTGAAATTTAGTGAGAGATCATCTTCTAATGCTACCGTCGTACTAAGCAAAATAAGATGCATAAAAGATAAACATCACATGCAATCAATATAAGTGATATGATATGGCCATCATCATCTTGTGCCTTTGATATCCATCTACAAAGCACCGTCATGATCACCATCGTCACCGGCTTGACACCATGATCTCCATCGTAGTATCGTTGTCGTCTCACCAACTACTAATTCTACGACTATCGCTACCGCTTAGTGATAAAGTAAAGCAATTGCATGGCGATTTCATTTCATACAATAAAGCGACAACCATATGGCTCCTGCCAGTTGCCGACAACTTTGTTACAAAACATGATCATCTCATACAACAATTTACATAATCACGTCTTGACCAAATCACATCACAACATGCCCTGCAAAAACAAGTTAGATGTCCTCTACTTTGTTGTTGCAAGTTTTACGTGGCTGCTACAGGCTTAGCAAGAACCGTTCTTACCTACACATCAAAAACCACAATGATTTTTCGTCAAGTGCGTTGTTTTAACCTTCAACAAGGACCGGGCGTAGTCACACTCGATTCAACTAAAGTTGGAGAAACAGACACCCACTAGCCACCTATGTGCGAAGCACGTCGGTAGAACCAGACTCATGAACGCGGTCATGTAATGTCGGCCTGGGCCGCTTCGTCCAACAACGCCGCTGAATCAAAGTATGACATGCTGGTAAGCAGTATGACTATTATCGCCCACAACTCTTTGTGTTCTACTCGTGCATATAACATCTACGCATAGACCTGGCTCGGATGCCACTATTGGGGAACGCAGTATTTCAAAAAAAATCCTATGATCACGCAAGATCTATCTAGGAAATGCATAGCAACGAGAGGGTAGAGTGTGTCTACGTACCCTCGTAGACCGAAAGCGGAAGCGTTTAGTAATGCGGTTGATGTAGTCGAACATCTTCGCGATCCAACCGATCAAGTACCGAACGCACGACACCTCCGTGATCTGCACACGTTCAGCTCAGTGACGTCCCTCGTACTCTTGATCTAGCTGAGGCCGAGGGTGAGTTCCGTCAGCACGACGGCGTGTTGACGGTGATGATGAAGTTACCGATGCAGGGCTTCGCCTAAGCACTATGACAATATGACCGAGGTGTAAAAATGAGGAGGGGGCACTGCACATGGCTAAAGATCAACATGTGTGTGTCTGGGGTGCCCCCTCCACCGTATATAAAGGAGGGGAGTGATGACCCACAAGTATAGGGGATCTATCATAGTCCTTTCAATAAGTAAGAGTGTCGAACCCAACGAGGAGCAGCAGGAAATGATAAGCGGTTTTCAGCAAGGTATTCTCTGCAAGTACTGAAATAAGTGGTAACAGATAGTTTTGTGACAAGATGAATTGTAACGAGCAACAAGTAACAAAAGTAAATAAAGTGCAGCAAGGTGGCCCAATCCTTTTTGTAGCAAAGGACAAGCCGGAACAAGCTCTTATAATAGGAAAAGCGCTCCCGAGGACACATGGGAATATCGTCAAGCTAGTTTTCATCACGTTCATATGATTCGCGTTCGATACTTTGATAATTTGATATGTGGGTGGACCGGTGCTTGGGTGCTGTTCTTACTTGAACAAGCATCCCACTTATGATTAACCTCTATTGGAAGCATCCGCAACTACAACAAAAGTATTAAGGTAAACCTAACCATAGCATGAAACATGTGGATCCAAATCAGCCCCTTACGAAGCAACGGATAAACTACGGTTTAAGCTTCTGTCACTCTAGCAACCCATCATCTACTTATTACTTCCCAATGCCTTCCTCTAGGCCCAAATAATGGTGAAGTGTTATGTAGTCGATGTTCACATAACACCACTAGAGGCTAGACAACATACATCATATCAAAATATCAAACGAATACCAAATTCACATGACTACTAATAGCAAGACTTCTCCCTTGTCCTTAGGAACAAATGTAATTACTCACAAAGCATATTCATGTTCATAATCAGAGGGGTAATAATATGCATATAGGATCTGAACATATGATCTTCCACCAAATAAACCAACTAGCATCAACTACAAGGAGTAATCAACACTACTAGCAACCTACTAGCACCAATCCCGGACTTTGAGACAAGAATTGGATACAAGAGATGAACTAGGGTTTGGAGATGAGATGGTGTTGGTGAAGATGTTGATGGAGATTTCCCTCTCCCGATGAGAGGAGCGTTGGTGATGACGATGGTGATGATTTCCCCCTCCCGGAGGCAAGTATCCCCGGCAGAACAGCTCTGCCGGAGCTCTAGATTGGTTCCGCCAAGGTTCCGCCTCGTGGTAGCGGAGTCTCATCCCGAAAAGTTCCCACCGATTTTTATCTCATCGAAAGACTTCATATAGGAGAAGATGGACGTCGGAGAGCCACCAGGGGGGCCACGAGGTAGGGGGCGCGCCCCCCACCCTCGTGAGCATGGTGTGGGCCCCCTGGCCTTCATCTTTGGCGAGGATTTTTCTTTATTTATTTTAAGATGTTCCATGGAGTTTCAGGACTTTTGGAGTTGTGCAGAATAGGTCTCTAATATTTGCTCCTTTTCCAGCCCAGAATTCCAGCTGCCGGCATTCTCCCTCCTTATGTAAACCTTGTAAAATAAGAGAGAATAGCCATAAGTATTGTGACATAAAGTGAAATAACAGTCCATAATGCAATAAATATCGATATAAAAGCATGATGCAAAATGGATGTATCAGGGAGGAGGAGGCCGGCCGGCCACACGGGGTGCGCCCAAGGGGGAGGGGAATCCTACTCCAAGTAGGAATCGGTCCCCCCCTTTCCTAGTCCAAGTAGGAGAAGAAGGAAGGGCAGGGAGAGGGAGAGGGAAAGAGGGGTCGCGCACCTTCCCCTAGTCCTATTCGAACTCCCCTTGGGGGGCGCCACCTCCTGGCTGCAGCCCTCTCTCTCCCCTAAGGCCCACTAAGGCCCGTTACTTCCCCGAGGTGTTTTGGTAACCCCTCTGACACTCCCGTTTTATCTGAAACCATCCGGAACACTTCCGGTGTTTGAATAACATGGTCCAATATATCAATCTTTATGTCTTGACCATTTCGAGACTCCTCGTCATGTCCTTATTCTCATCCGAGACTCCAAACAACCTTCGGTACATAAAATCACATAACTCATAATACAAATCTTCATCGGGTGTTAAGCGTGCGGACCCTACGGGTTCGAGAACTATGTAGACATGACGGAGACTCATCTCCGGTCAATAACCAATAGCGGAACCTGGATGCTCATATTGGTTCCTACATATTCTATGAAGATCTTTATTGGTCAAACCACATAACAACATACGTTGTTCCCTTTGTCATCGGTATGTTACTTGCCCGAGATTCGATCGTCGGTATCATCATACCTAGTTCAATCTCGTCACCGGCAAGTCTCTTTACTCGTTCCATAATGCATCATCCCGCAACTAACTCATTAGTCACATTGCTTGCAAGGCTTAGAGTGGCGTGCATTACCGAGAGGGCCCATAGATACCTCTCCGGCAATCGGAGTGACAAATCCTAATCTCGATCTATGCCAACTCAACAAACACCATCGGAGACACCTGTAGATTATCTTTATAATCACCCAGTTACGTTGTGACGTTTGATAGCACACTAAGTGTTCCTCCGGTATTCGGGAGTTGCATAATCTCATAGTCATAGGAACATGCATAAGTCATGAAGAAAGCAATAACAATAAACTAAATGATCATAGTGCTAAGCTAACAGATGGGTCTAGTCCATCACATCATTCTCTAATGATGTGATACCGTTCATCAAATGACAACACATGTCCATGGCTAGGAAACTTAACCATCTTTGATTAACGAGCTAGTCAAGTAGAGGCATACTAGGGACACTCTGTTTGTCTATGTATTCACACATGTACTAAGTTTCCGGTTTAATACAATTCTAGCATGAATAATAAACATTTATCATGATATAAGGAAATATAAATAACAATTTTATTACTGCCTCTAGGGCATATTTCCTTCACTCCTCCCCAATGATGGCGGTACCTGGCACACCCCGCGGTCCACCCGCCATGGACCACCCATGCGGGTCGCCCCTGTTCGTGCCGAGAGGCCTAGGAAGGAGAGACCCAGCGACTGCCTGCCTGGCACAACCAGACCAGCCCACCACAGGGCTTACACGCCGATAGCAGACGGGCGACAACGGATGACTTGGAGGCTCTCTCAGCCCGGGAGGCACACGGGGAGGCGGGTACTCAAGCATCCTTTATAGGAGTAATTTGGATCACAACTTAACAATCCAAAGAAGAAAGGGGCATGGGTTTAGAGACCTTCATAGTTTCAAATGTGCTATATTAGCAAAATAGTGTTAGCAACTAGTCCAAAACTCAGATTCTTTGTGTGCACATGTGTTGAGCGCCAAATATTATCCAAATGGTAACATTTTAAAGGTTGGGCCAAAAGAGGGGCTTTCTTCCATGGCAAAGCATTGTCTCGGGCATCTAGATCTTTAACAAGGTATGTACCTAGAGAGTGGACACCGGCTCAGATATTAATATTTGGAAGGCTAATCCCAAGGGGGCGATTATGCTATCCAAAGTAGAAGAGCTTACTAATCCTGGATTGTGGGACGAAATGCTAATCTGGGATCTCTTTTCACTAGTTGATGCTCAACACATTCTCCAAATTCCTTTCAACGTGCAAGTTTTCACTAGCCTGGAAGTATACCCGCTCGGGTGTCTTCTCTATCCGTTCTGCTTATCGCAAAGAATGGGAACACCACCATAGGCAAAGAATGTGCACAACAAATGGATATGGGAATGTAGATGAAAATCCTATTTGGAAGGAAATTGGGAGACTACGACTATTAGGGAAGATTAAAATATTTTCGAAGAAGGTCCTGCATGGGGTTCTGCCATGCTATGGTGTTCTTGTGGGTCGACACATTAGAACCCATGTTCAATGTCTGATATGTGTCCCTGGACCGGAGGATATTAAACATTGTTTGTTCGACTGTGCTAGAGCAAAGGATGTTTGAAAGGCACTAGGTCTCTATGAGGAAGTGCGCAAAGCTATTGTGAAAGCCCGGTGAGTAACAATCACCCTAGAATCTTATGTAAGCTTGAATTGGTTTCGAGGGACATTTCTTCAGTGGAACTTGCACTAGTTGTTGTGTGGTTCTTATGGTGGCAGCAAAAGCAATGGATGAAAGGTGAAGCGGTTCAATTGCTTGAAAGATCGACAATATCTATTAAGGTCCTGGCCACAAACTTCATTAGAGCATCTAAGCTGAAAATCCAGAAACGGAAGTGGGATCACATATGGAAGAAGCCCATTAAGGGGTTCAGAAAAATAAATGTTGATTCCTCCTTTTCAACGGAAACACTTTCAGAGGCTACTGGGCTTGTAGCTCGTGATGATCATGGGAACTTTATCGTTGCAACGTCGTGGTTTGTTCCTCATGTTTCTGGAGTTGACTCGGTTGAGATTCTAGCAATGAGAAATGGTTTATACTTGGCTGCGACCATTGGATGTGACAAGCTGATCATTGAGTCTGACAACTCATTCGCTATTGATGTTGTCAAAGGGGAGGATGGGTATTCTAGACCTAACATACCCGTGATCGTGGAATGCAAGCAACTTACTAGTGATGGTAGTCGTGTTGATTTTCTGCATTGCTTTAGCGAGGCCAATGAAGTGGCTGGTAGTCTTGCAAAATGTGCCTTTAATTCTAGATCCTCAGGGTTTTGTGGTGACTATCCCTAACATTATTTCATCATCCATAGTAAACGGTCTATCGATTCTCTCATGAATAAAGTCATTTCGTTGTAAAATAAATGGAGAAGGGCGTAGACACATCTAGACTATTCAAACGTGTCCGTGGACAAATGGGGAGCCAAATTTAAGGTGTATGGACACGTCTGTGGACAAATGAAGAATCAATTTGGGATTTATGATTGGAGATGTCTTGAAATCTCGCTTTGAAATTATATCTCAATTTGGAGATGCAACATGGAATAATTTGGGCGGATGATGCACTGTTAGCCTATCCTGGTCCCACGTGCCAGAATAGGAAACAGGACGAGTTAAACCCAAAGCCCCCTCGCCTCTATGTCATCCCGAAAAATAAAATAGAAAATCCCTGCCCTCTCGCCTCCCTTCTCCCGCCCCTCTCCACTCCGAGCCCTGCTTCGCCGCCGAGGCCTGAGGCTCTGCTTCGCCGGCGACCTCCTTCGCCCGTTCAACGCGCATTGGCGCACGAAGACAAGAAGCTTCCGCGCTGCGCCCCTCACCGTCGACCGCCGAGAAGCCGTCCTCTCGCGCTCGAAAGCAAGAAGGGTTCTTCAGTTCTTGGCTGCCAGGCTTGGCCAAGAAAGCAAGAACCGACGCAAGAAGGCCATGAGGCGTGCGGAGGAGCCAGGGGAGCACCAGGGCGCGCCAGCTCGGTGGTGGTGGTGGCTGGCCTCGTCGCCGCGGCGGTGGCTCCGGTTCGGGCTTGTTCGGCGGTGGCGCCGGCGGTGGTGGTGGGTGGCCTCGCCGTCCCTGGTGCAGGAGGAAGCACCGGAGGCGAGTGGAGACGACGCGGCCGCCTCCCCGCACGACGACGTGCTCGCCGCCGCCCATCTCAACGGGTCGTCGCCAGCGCATCTCCCTGCTCTCGAGGCCAACCTCGCCGCATCGCTCGCCGGCGTGGAATCCTCGGGATCCACGCCATCGCTGCCCCTGATACAGGAGGGAGCACCGGGGGGCAGTGATCACGGCACAGCCGCCTCCACGCGCAGCGACGTGCTCGACGCATCCTCCCCGGCGCCTCTCCCGGCGCTCGGGGCCAACCTCGACGCATCGCTCGCCGCCGTGGAGTCCTCGGCATCCACGACCTCGCCGCTCCTGCTGCAGGAGGGAGTAACGGAGGCGAGTGAGCACGGCACGGGCGCCTCTCCGCACAGCGACGTGCTCGTCGCCGCCGTCCTCAACGCTTCCCCGCCGTGCCATCCGCAGGAGGGACCCGAGGCGAGTGGCCATGGTGTGGCTGCGCCCCAACACACGGCCCCGACCTCGCCTTCACCGCCGGATAGCTGCGACGGCACGATCATCTCTCTTGAGGTATGAATCTTTGCTGTCAGTAATCCAGCGTATGAAAAATGTAATTGACACTGAATTTTTGCTGAAAGTTGGGAGTTTCTTCTGTTATGTTAAGGAGAATTGACACTGAATCTCGATTTTTCTGTTGGTAAATTTCATCTAGTGATGTTGATTGATTAGTACGTATCAAACTTGATATCAAAATGTCTTTGCTCAAATGAGCTTCTTGTGTACAATCAGCAAAAGCTCAATTGTAATGCAAGATCAATGAGCGCAACTAAGTTGAAAGCTAGTGTCACCAGCATACGTGCATAGACTGCAATATTTAGACTGCAACTACATTGGAATAGTGAGATTGTTGTTAGAATAACTGAAATCCATGTGGTGCCCTTCGCACATGCAGGTTCACTATCTTCAGTCTTTCTACCTTGCACCTCTGACGTCCTACCCCCTCTTCAGCACCTTTGAATTTTCTTGAGCCTAATATTTGAATGTCAAGTCACTAAGTATGATTTTGGCAGGAGGAGGAGGTGAAGGAGGAAGGGGAGGAGGAGGTGGAGAAGGAGGAAGATGAGGAGGAGGAGGAGGAGGAGGAGGTGGTGGTGGAGCAGGAGGAATTGGAGGAGGACGGCGACGATGATCCGGATAAGAAGATATACGCGATCTACTTGAGCCACGTGGCAGAAACCCCCAAAAACAAAATAGTGTGTCTAATGTGCTTTCTTGAAGATGGCGAGCCAAAGCCAATATTAAAATCACAGGTACGTCTTTACTTTCTGTTATATTTTTGCAAACCTTTGACATCAGCGACATTGCCTGAATTTAACTATGGATGTACTACTGTTTGTTTGCTCACAACTTTCAGGTCGAAAAACATTGCAATAATCGTCATAAGACCTTAGGTATCAAGTGTCAGAAAGCTGGTTGTATGGTTAGAGCTAGGTTCAAGGGAGATATTGGCAGACATCACAAGTATTGTCATGATCTTAAGGCCGGTAAGAAAATATATAAATAGAATAACTGGAATAACACTGTGGAACATTACAAAATAATATTGTGTTTGATTTCAGGCTGGTGGAAGAAGGCCCCAAGACCTGATAGAGCTTAGCGCGATGCAGTCCAAGAAAAAGGTGGAGCCATGTTTGAAAGACATGAGGAATTTTCTTTAGTCGGTTATTGTCCTGAATGTGTATATAAACAACATTGTGATGTTTTGTAAATTGCTACGTGGAAGCAATGCGAGTTTGTTGCTAGATTTTCAGTTTGTTAATGTTCTGGACATAAAGCTTTCCTGATTTGTCAGAATGTGAGTCTTAACCTTCTGTGTGAAAAGTTTGAGTGCAATTTTTAGCTGGATGTAGAAGCTTCACTGTGAGTTAATTGGCATTGTTCTTCTGAACACGTGTTTCGTGATGGTACAGTTTCAAGCTTTGAGTGGCCAATTTAACTTGTTCTGAACATAGACGTTTCATCCATGATGCTACAGCTCGTTTCAAATTTGCCAAAATTCCCATCATTCGAAATTCATTTAAGGTTTCCATTTTAATTCAAATACTGTATTAGTGTACTGATGTGTCCAAATGTTCAACTTCTACCATCATATTTCGCAAAGAACATTTAACTCAAATTCTGAGAGCTGTGGTGTAAATTCTAAGATGGAACTCGTTGAAAGATGCCAGTTTTGCTGGAAACTAGGTTTACAATGCCAAAACTTACACCAATGAGCAATCTGAAAAAAGACAGGTAACTGTTCTCTTTGATTTATTGAAGTTCTATCTATATCAATATAAAAAGATCCAAAGGGGCAGATCCAAACCATCTGGACCGTCAAATCATGTTATCTAGCGGTTCAAATCACTTCAATGTTGAGCATCAAACACGTTTAACGCTTTAATTACCCACCACTGTCATTGGTTATAAACACGTTTTGACTCCACGCTATCCCATGAAATCTGCCATGTAATTAATATCCTACCATTTCCGCAAAAACAGTAATTGATATCTTACCAAATACCAACATGCAACAAAAATATATATATATATATATATATATATATATATATATATATATATATATATATATAATATATATCTTACCTAATATAACGTGCAACTAATATCCTACCTAATATAAACGTGCATTGCACGTACATTATTACTAGTGGTACTAAGTTATCATCCTGGTAAACCAAAGCTACGGTTAACAAGCTCTATGGACCCAAAGGAGAAAAATACAGGAAATCATGTTTCACGCATATGGTCTGTCCAGCTGGACCAAAGCTAGGGTTTTCTCCGAGTCGAGAGCTCCAGGATCACAACAACTCTTACTCCATCCAGAAAAAGACAAGCTATCATCAGCAGAAACAACAAAGAAGATGAATCAGTACTCAGGAATCACACTGTCGCCTAGCTTGTTATATCAAAAATGACATTCTTTCAGCAAAACTCAGTGAGGTAGCTCCTGCTGGTATCCTTTCAATCCCTGTCATCCTCAGGCTTGCATGGTGATTGAGTGCGCGCTGGTCGATGACCTCTGAATTTGCATCATAAATCAAGCATTGTTGTGGCAGTCTACATGCTCTCGCTGATTTCAAGTACAATTAACACAAGTCAAGCATTGCTGGCACTTCCTCAGCGTTGCTCTGCATATATTTTCTTCCATACTTCGTCATTTTTCTGAGAAAACACCGCAGAGAAGAAAAACTAGGATGTGCAATAGTATATTGCTCCCAAATCTTGCTGCAAGGAGCTGCTTCAGCATATGCAGGTCATGAAGATGCAAATCCCTTATGGACATTAGCAATCTGGAAACAACTTGCTGCCTCTAGCCCACCAAAATCTTCTTAAAGATCAAATAAATGATTTACATTGGTTTTACTTCAAAGAATACAGTTACTGGATAATAATTATTCATCCAGAGTGTTAGAAGCATGTACAAGGGTAAAAATAAAATCAGCAAATAAACTGTAGCAATGGAGTTATCCCAATTATAGCTATTTCTATAGTGGCGCCATATCTAGTTCAGTGGGCTAGCACATCTGAAAAATAATACTCCCTCCGTCCTATAATATAAGAGTGTTTTTTACACTAGTGTAGTGTCAAAAACACTCTTATATTATGGGACAGAGGGAGTAGAAAACTGTCACAATATCAACAAAATCATTAGCGTGCCACATAAATGTACCTCACATTTATCCACTTGTTCCAAGATTTTTTGCTTGAAACTATTATTATTATTATTTTCTTTATAGAAAATTATTGGAACGACATACAACGAGGTACAAAGATTGATATATCAATATAAAGGAAGCATCTTCTGGCTAATCATGTGATGCTAAATGTATCTTCCGGGGATTTGGTATAAACCACACAGGGGCTGGCATGTTGGACCAAAGCTGAGGTGATACAATTCTTTCAACATAGCAATTTCCAAGGTTGAGAACTCCAATATCACGCTGACTCTTCATGCTTCCAAAATGATGATAGGCATCATCCTCATCAGTAAAATAGGCATGATTGGACTTTAACTGTGGATATTCATCGGCACTCAAACAAAATGATTGATTATGCCCAAGAAACATCACACTGTCACATGAGCTAGTTATGTCTTCAAGTTTTGTTGCAGCAAAATCCACTTTAAATACGTCAAACTTGTCGGTGAAGACCACATGAGAGTCAGAGCCTAACTCAGATTCCAAAACATCGTCATCCTCCCTATCCTCAGGTTTCAGCCTCGACAGATCTGTCGCATCATCAAGCTTGTGTTCCGAAATGTACTCATCCTCCCCATCCTCAAGCCCATGTTCTGAAACATCCTCATCGTCCCAACCCAAACAGTTTCTTGACTTCCAAACTTGCAACAAATCACCGCATGGAGCTTGAGCAATGTACATGTAGTTGCAGTCCTCGATCCAAGCCTTCATTCTCCCCAGAACGATATTTTGTGTTACTACAGGTGCACTGAGATCAAACGTACGGACTTCTCCGCGTGAATCCAATGCAAAGAGCAGGCCATCCTTAAAGAAACAATCTGCATAATTAACTTGTGGTGGCAACCAAGTCCATCTATCATCCCCTGCTCTTGCAAATGAAAGTTGTGACTGCGGATTATGCTTGAGTACCACATAATAATCTCCAGTCGATGGATCAGACGACAAAAATGCCTTCTCAAAGAGGTAGTCCCGCAGCTCGCCAAGCGAAAAGACCGAGGGCGTAGGGAAGTCGACTAGGCGTGGAGTGCCGGTGTACCATGAGTACTGATACTTGTGAAGAGCACCGGCATCATCAAAGATGGGCTTCACCTGCTCAATGGTGGTGACGGAAGGCAGGGCGATCTGGTCACCGGTGATGGGGTTGAGGAGGTGCAGCTCGGACCTATCGTCGGCGGTGATGATCCAACCATGGTTGGAGCCGATCACATACCTGGTGCGAATAGGTGGGTCTGGAAGAGCCAATGTGTAGGATTTGTTCTCCACGAGGCTGAAGAGGCCTGCGGCACTCTCACCGGCAGATTCAGAGGTGTATAGGAGGCACGGTGTCTGTGTCTGCCTGAAGAGCCCAAGATTGCAGAGCCTGGCGCAGGCGGAACGCCATGATGAGCAGACGGAGCCTGCCCGGACGAGGTCGGGGGTCTCAAGGCTGGCGAATATGCACATCAGGATGTCCTCCGGCAGCTCCGGCGGTGTCGGCAGCTCCAGGATCTGGGGCTCGCTGGGTATCAGACGGTGAACGGCGAGGAATTCGGCAAGCCTCTGTCCGTACGTTGTCAGCACACCAGACAAGGCCAAACACCTGGATATGCTGCTACCCACGACGGGAATTCCAGACGGCGACATGAAGAAGCAGAGCTCTCGCTGTATGCCTCCCCAATCTCCCTCTCCCCTGTGCTTGATGATCTCTCTCGTAGATGCAGAAGCAACAGAGGGCAGGCAGGGGTAGGCTGCTGTATGATACTTATAGAACGCCAACCGAGGCCTCCTTGCTCGTAGGTGAAGCAGATCCGACCCGGGATCGGGACGGATGTCGCCGGAATTTGATTTCCTGAATTAGAAAACAAGACGCGGTCAGGAAAAGATCGGGATTTTCTGTTATTTGCTGGATGGAGGAACGAGCTTCCACAAATTCCGAGTTCCCCTCCGTTTCGTTCTACGACTGTAGCCCGGCAATGGCGAGAGGCGGAGAGTGCTAACCGGCGGAAGGCGGAAGGCGGCAGGAAGCCCGAGGAGATTGGCTGGGGTATGGAGAGGAGGAGGAGGAGCGGCAGCAGCAGCCACGCCGTCGCGTCTCACGGGGGAAGTGTTTCGCGGTGAGGGTCTGTGGGAGCCAGCCGGAGGATCCGCGTCGCCGCCGCCGCCCCGGCGGTGGAGGACAGCTTAAGCATCTCTAGCCCTTTCATAAAACTTAGTTTCTAGAACCTCCTTCCAAAACTTAACTTTTTAAATTTCTCTCTCGAAATAGGCTTTGGCCCCGCAACTTCTAAAATTTTGAGGGTCTAAATTATCTTCACTTGGCCCTTTGCCTAAAACTTAATTCCCTACATTTTCTTTTCTTTCTTTGCTATTTCTTCCTCCTTTTTTGCATACAAACCCAAGTTCAACTATATTTGCTCAACGTATTAATTCAAAACTTGATATTTCTAATGCACATATTTCATCATTATTTTTAATTCTGTGTTTTTAAATTTAAATATGAAAAGTCAAATACAACGTAAGCATTAAGTAATAACTGACCGGGGGCGGCGACGCCGACGGCGTGCTTTCTGCAGCGCGAAGGCAGGAGCTTTACGAGCATCTGAGGGCCCGGCCGGGCCTGTGGGCCCACGGGCCTAGTATGCTCCTGCTATTGCGTCTGGTCGGTTACCGTCGTTGACGGTGGAGGTTGGGCCCTCCCGCGTTTCGACGGTGTTGCTGCGCCTAGTCCCAGCTCCTCTTCTGCGTTGTGCAGGCCCCCACTTCGCGGTGCCGTGGTGAGACGGCGTGGGAAGCTTCAAGACCGTGTTGGCGCAGGGTGGTGGACGGTTTGGTGGCGAGCTCCGGAGTGCCTGAGGTGAGGTTGGGTTCAAGAGAAATCCCTGTCGGCGTGGCCGACTCCGACGCGATGGCGCCTGAGGGTGCCGATGGACCTTCCTGGAGGGCCTCAGGGGCTACCCTTCCTTTCTCCTCGTCACGTACCGGGGGGAACCCTTGGCATCAGCGTCGTCATTGTTGTGTCCCTTCTTGGAGGTGTTGATTGGTACCGGCGCTTCGGAGTCTAGGAACTTGGTGGGAAATCTTCATTGGGCGCAATGGTCGCGAGGCTTCTTTGTTTTTGTTGATCCGCCGTTGCCGGCATTTGTTTCTTTTAAATTTTCTCTTTCGCTCCTTTTGGGCGTGACTGTGTTGCTTCCGCCCCAGCACCTATCGTTGGTTGTATCGGTGTTGGTTGCTTTGTAACACAAAGCGGGGGGGGGGGGGCTTTTTTCGAAAAAAGAATCAAGAACTACAAATTTGCCACGAGTGATCAACAAGATCATCTTCGAGTTGGTGATGAGCTTCCCGATTCTGCGATGTGCAACGCGGAATCTCCAGATCATGTTTGATTGATGTTTCAGCTCCACATGTGCAGCATTGTAGTCAAAGTTAGATCCCTCCGGTTAGCCTCTCTCGTCCTTACTAATTATGTTGCGCAAGATGACACATGTTGTCAATGATCAGTCATAGTATCTTTGGGTTCCAATACTCAAAAAGGCCATGAAAAATCATGAAGCAAGCTTGAAGCACCCCAAAAGTTGTTGACATAATTTCTCATGGATTCTTAGCACATTGCAAAGTGAGAGTTCTTGTTACCTTATGGACGTTGAATTGTCTTCACACATGTGGTCCATTGAGGATAGGTGTCATATGCAAGGTGTAGCACACGTTGTATCCATGGCCATAGGCAACATAGTTACAATGTGGAGCTTGGCAGGCATAAAGCGTTCCAAGTAGGAGAGATCTATGCAGAACATTTAGGTAATTGTGCAAGCCATGCATTTGTAACACCCCGATTTTCGCTCCTCGATTTTTTTTCCTTTGCGGGATTTGGCACCCATCTTTTTTGAAGTTAATTGGCTTTTCTCTAGATCTTTGTTGGATGATGGTAATAAATTAGCAACTCTTCTCCTCAATCCTAGAGACATTTCCATCAAAGCTACTTTCATAACTATTCGGTTCAGTAGTAGTAGCGGTTGATATACCCTAAGTGAGTCAGTCCTCATCTCAAGGACATGCGAGGGCCTCAGGTCGGAGCAACCCCTATTCTTGATGATTGCTTTGACATTTGTAATAATGTTGGCCATGTTATATTTGAGCATTGTGCATGAGAGACGAATCGTGTGGCTCGTGGACTAGCTAGTAGGACTAGGGTTGAACATCCAGATGTGTGCATGAAGAACGCTCCCTCTTCCATTCATAGTCTTATTGTGGTTGATGTATCTAGTTTTTAGATGAAATAAAGAAAGCTATAATGGCATTTCCCGAACAAAAAGTGGGGGATAAGTCGGTGAGCCCAAAGGAACTACAACAAAAAACAATGAGGGTCGCAATTGAGAGAGAATCGAGGCAAGGGATATGTCTGAAGGCACCAGAGGACAATGGAGGCCAAGATCGGTCTCGAATACACCACGCACATCAGCAAACCATAGAACATCATTGCGAGGCAGTGGAGGTGCCCGTTCATCGACCAACTTGAGGAGTTCGACAGCTGGTAACCTTATTGAGATCATAAGTGTCCCGTCAACTACGAGGCGACGGTGATGACTTCATCAATCTCTAGATTTGCTAGTTCAGCCTCTCATAAGAGTCCCATTGGTGGCCTTGTCCGTCATGACCATCGTTGGGACTCTTTTAAGAGACTGACAAAAGCGGAAAGCAAGTTGGTCCTTGTGTCAAAAGCTTCGGCACCGTCATGGCCACCGCTGTGACTCTGACAAAGGCTGAAAGCACATTGGCACTTGCGTCAAAAGCCTCGATGGTGGCCATGACCTGGGCAACCCCCCCCCCCACACACACACACACCGCACCCAGCTCATGGGCGTCCTGGCAGTGGATGTCAATGTCAATCATAGGAGCATGAGACGATGACTGACTTAGGGTGGTCGTGTTGGGGAACATAGCATGCAATTTCAAAAAAAATCGTACGATCACGCAAGATCTATCTAGGAGATGCATAGCAACGAGAGGGGAGAGTGTGTCCACGTACCCTCATAGACCGAAAGTGGAAGCGTTAGGTTAACGCGGTTGATGTAGTCGAACATCTTCACGATACAACCGATCCAAGTACCGAACGTACGGCACCTCCGTGTTCAGCACACGTTCAGCACGATGATTTCCCTCGAGCTCTTGATCCAGTAGAGGGTCGAGGGAGAGTTTCATCAGCACAACGGCATGGTGATGGTATTGATGATGTGATCCACGCAGGGCTTCGCCTAAGCACTATGACAATATGACCGAGATGGTAAACTATGGAGGGGGGCACCGCACACGGCTAAGGAACAATTGATGTGCCTCTGGGGTGCCCCCTGCCCCTGTATATGAAGGAGGAGGGGAGGCTATATTAGGCCATACGGTAATAGAGGAGGCAGGCCAAACGGAAGGAGGCGCGCGCCCCCCCATAGGTCCGAATTGGACTAGGGGAAAGGGCCCCCCTTGCCCTTTCCTACCCCCTCTCTCTCTTTCCCTATTTCTTCTCTCCTACCCCGGAAAGGAAAAGGGGAATCCTACTAGGACTTGGGAGTCCTAGTAGGACTCCCCACACTTGGTGCACCCCCTCTAGGGCCGGCCTCCTCCTCCTCCCTCCTTTATATACGTGGGCAGGGGACACCCCAAAGGCACAACAGACAATCTCTTAGCCGTGTGCGGTGCACCCTTCCACAGTTACACACCTCGGTCATATCGTCGTAGTGCTTAGGCGAAGCCCTGCGCTGGTAACTTCATCATCACCGTCACCATGCCATCATGCTGACGAAACTCTCCCTCGGCCTCAACTGGATCAAGAGTATGAGGGACGTCACCGAGTTGAACGTGTGCAGATCGCGGAGGTGTCGTATCTTCGGTGCTAGGATCGGTCGGATCGTGAAGACGTACGACTACATCAACCGTGTTGTCATAACGCTTCCACTTTCGGTCTACGAGGGTACGTGGACTACACTCTTCCATCTCGTTGCTATGCATCACCTTGATAGATCTTGCGCGTGCGTAGGATTTTTTTTGAAATTACCACGTTCCCCAACATTTACACCAATATGACCTAAACGGTAGTGCCACAAATATGTTGCACTATCATTATCAACTTTTCATCTTTTGGCATCAATATTATGACTATGTGTATCACTACGATCGATATTCAATAAACCATTCACATTGGGTGTATGACCATAGAAGGTTTTATTCATATAAACAGAACAACAATTATTCCCCGACTTAAATGAATAACTGTATTGCAATAAACATGATCTAATCATATTAATGCTCAACGCAAACACTAAATAACATTTATTTAGGTTCAATTATAATCCTGAAGGTAGAGGGAGTGTGCGATGGTGATCGTATCAACCTTGGAATTACTTCCAACACACATCGTCAACTCGTCCTTACCTAGTCTTTGTTTATCTTGTAACTCCTGTTTCGAGTTACTAATCTTAGTAACTGAACCGGTATCAAATACCCTGGGGTTACTATGAACACTAGTAAAGTACACATCAATAACATGTATATCAAATATACCTATCACTTTGCCATCCTTCTTATCCGCCAAATACTTGGGGTAGTTCCGCTTCCAGTGACCAGTACCTTTGCAGTAGAAGCACTCAGTTTCAGGCTTAGGTCCAGACTTGGGCTTCTTCCCGGGAGTAGCAACTCGCTTGATATTCTTCTTGAAGTTCCCCTTCTTCCCTTTTCCCTTTTTCTTGAAACTAGTGGTCTTGTTAACCATCAACAATTGATGCTTTTTCTTGGTTTCTACCTTCACCGATTTCAACATTGCGAAGATCTTGGGAATCGTTTTAGTCATCCCTCGCATATTATAGTTCATCATGAAGTTCTAGTAACTTGGTGATAGTGACTAGAGAACTCTGTCAATCACTATCTTATCTGTAAGATTAACTCCCACTTGATTCAAGCGATTGTAGTACTCAGACATTCTGAGCATATGCTCACTAGCTGAGCTATTCCCCTCCATCTTGTAGGCAAAGTACTTTGTCAGAGGTCTCATACCTCTTAACACGGGCATGAGTCTGAAATACCAATTTCAACTCTTGGAACATCTCATATGCTCCATGTCGTTCAAAACATTTTTGAAGTCCCGGTTCTAAGCCGTAAAGCATGGTGCACTAAACTCTCAAGTAGTCATCATACTGAGCTTGTCAAACATTCATAACGCCTGCATGCTCCTACAATAGTTCTGTCACCTAATGGTGCATCAAGGACATAATTCTTTTGTGCAGCAATGAGGATAATCCTCAGATCACAGACCTAGTCCGCATCATTGCTACTATCATCTTTCAACTTAGTTTTCTCTAGGAACATATCATAAATAAAACGAGGAGCTATAACGCGAGCTATTGATCTACAACATAATTTGCAAATACTATCAAGACTAAGTTCATGATAAATTAAAGTTCAATTAATCATATTACTTAAGAACTCCCACTTAGATAGACATCCCTCTAGTCATCTAAATGATCACATGATCCATATCAACTAAACCATGTCTGATCATCACATGAGATGGAGTAGTTTTCAATGGTGAACATCTCTATGTTGATCATAGCTACTATATGATTCACGTTCCACCTTTCGGTCTTAGTGTTCCGATGCCATATCTACATATGCTAGCACTACTATAGGTTGCTGCTAACGCGACACTATGATCAGAGACCCTCGATGAAACTGTGTGTGATGCTATAATCGCAAACGATGGTGTAAAAAATAGTCAAAAAAGGTGCAAAACGTTTGTGATGGAGGATGCATCAAACACGGTTCAGATTTTAGTTGCGTGTGCGATGCAGGGCATACGGTTCAGCTCAATTAACTATTTGCGACGAGGAGGAACAAAAGAAACGGGCAGCCAAATGAAGGTGCGTGCGATGTACAGCATATAGTTCACTCGGATGAACTGTTTGTGATTAGGCAACACAAAAGAAACAGTCAGCCAGATCAAAGGAGTGTGCGATATATGACATGCGGTTCATTCGGATGAACTTTTTGCGTTGAGACATGAGAGCAGAAATGGTTCAAATGAACAGGATGTGTGTGATACAAGGCAAACAAGTGTGTAATCGGAAATGTGTGCAAAGACCGATAACAACACAGACGATTACTGCTAACAAGCCATGTGTGTTGTGAGCAAACGATTGCTGGTATACAATTGTGAGTGATTGATGAAAACATCACCGACGGGTTACATTATTTAGTCTGTGTGCGATGTGATTTTCTTTGTCCGCACAACATCTACGCTCTGTCTACGGAGCATCAACATATATACTTAAAAAGACAACATTGCATAACCAAAATAAGCATACAATTACACAAGTGACTACACACATAACATTTCCACACACCAAAGCAAGCAATTACATGCATACTAAAGTAGGATAAACAAGGATCTAATCATCTACTTATTGTTGCGACGACACTTGCCATTGCTCTGCTTCCGGCTGGATCCCTGGCCGTTTTGGGGAAGGAGGCACTTCCTCATGTCAACGATCCGCCTGTACATGTCGTAGTTCGTGTACACCTCCTTGGCCGCGTACACGACGTGAGCTTTGTCGAGTTTCTCCATCAGGCACGCTCGTCCATGTTGCATGAATCCTTCATGTCTCTGTAGTAGGGGTGTGACACTCCAAAATTTTTATTTGGTTTTCAGCAAAAACTTTGTGGTTTTTGAAAAGAGGCCATTTAAATTTTTTCCAGAAAACCTTCCTCTTAAAAACTTCCTTTTCTTTGGCAAGGTTTTTATTTTTATTCAAGCTATGGTGTTTGATCTTTTGAAACTTCTTCTTTGTTGGTTCCCTCTCAAATTTATTTTGGGAGTTTAATCTTTTTCTTTTAAAAAGAAACTCTATGAAAAACTTGGGATTTTCATATCTTGAAAACCACCCATGACTTTGTATTTTGCCCATGTGGTAAAACCCCTCCAAAACCTCCCCTCCTCCTTGTAATCAACCTAAGTTCTCTGTCCCAACTAATCCAAGCAAGTTTTGGATTTTATTCTAATTATTTTTCCCCTCAAATCAATTCTGCAAATTATTTGGAGCCTGAGAGTTTTTCAAAGCAAGTACCCTTTTGCATTTAAATTTTGACCTCAAACCAACTCTCCTGGATAGTCCTTTGTACCCACAACCCAGAACCATCTTGATCCACTCCTCCTCTTTTCAAAATTTTCAAAATTCAGTCTCTGCAAGTTTGGACCAGATTTGCCAAATTTGGTGAAATTCATACCTACACTTCTCCAAAAATTTCACCAAAAATCAGGCAGCCTACTGGAGCAATGAGAAGCCACTCCACCAAAAATCAACTCAAGGAAAAATCCCCAGAGGCCAAAAACATTCTGTCGAACACCTGAGCTGCACTATTCCTTTGCAAATTTAGAAAATTCAGACTTCAGTGTCGTTTTTCGTCCGTCAGCTTCACTCACGCGTTGACAGTGCGCTTGGCGTGTTGCACGCGGCTTCTTCTCCCTGGCCAGCACCCCCGCACGCGCGCTTGGCGTCTTCCCAGCGTCGGTGGCGCCCCTGGCCGCCCGCGCCGGCGTGTCTTGCGGCGGCCGAACCCCCGTGGCAGCCGACAGGGGACAGAACGGCGGCTCAACGCCGTTCGGCGCCGCCCAACGCCCCTCTGCTCTCCGCGTGGCCTCATGCATGCCAGCGCATGCCCGTGGCACCGTCGCCGTGGCCCGGCAAGCACGGAACGTGCTCACTGCCGCCGACGGGCCCGCGCCGCCCCGTTCTGTCGAATTCGCCCATACCACCAAATCCTAGCTCGATTAGCACCTAAACGGAACCGTGGACCTCCACGATGATGCCCAACGTCCTAATTACCCCCGACCAAGCCCTGCGCCGCCGTAACCTTCACCGGAGACCCCCGTTCATGGCCACCGCCTCGGGCCGCCTATAAAAAGGGCCCCCGAGCTCACTCTCGAGCACACACCACCTCTACACCTCACCAAAGCTCTGCCAAGCCACCCGGAGGACCTCGAGGAGGTCTCCTCCCCCAACTCCGGCCACCCCGATCCGCCTCGGCCTCCACCACGATTCGCTCCGGTGAGGCCGTCTCTGGCGCCCAAACCCCGTCAGTTACTCCCTCTACCACCCAGTAAGCTAACGCCAGCATCAATTTGTCCTTCACAGCTCTCTCCGACGAGTCCCTCGACCACCCGAGCCGCCGTCCGCCGGAGCAAAGCTCGCCGTCGACGTGGTACTCGCCGGCGACCACCACCACCACCAACCGACGCAGGAAGGTGCCCTGAACACGGAGGTACCCTCCGATCCCCCTGCCTCGCCGTGGATCGCCGCCGGCGACCACCGCGTCTCTCGGGCACCGGCGAAATCTGCCGCCCCGTTCGTATATTCAAACCTGACAGGCGGGACCCGCTGTCAGCCTCTCTGTCCTTTCTAAACGAAGCGTTTTCTGAAAACGCCTTCTGCCAAATGCGCTTTCCCTTTGGGCTGGCGTAGTTTCTGCCGAAGCGTTTTCTGTTTTTATAAGCTAGCCCCTGGGAACTTTTTGTTTCATTACAGATGAGTCCCTGGGCAAAAACCTTTATAACTTTTAAACAGAAAGGTATTTTTGATTGATTCTTTTTCTGTTCTCTTTAAAATTTTGTCTAGTTTTTTATCAGATTTATTTGAAAAATATTTGGAATACTTTTTGTGCACCCCTTGGTATTTACGATAGCGCATATATTTTCTTTATACCGTAGATACCGAAGGAGGTGACGGAGCCGCGAACTTCATCGAGCTAGGCTCCGACTACTCTGAACCAGGCAAGCATGTTTGAACTTTTGATATGATGATTGTTTTGGCATGTTTGCATTAAGTAGTTTATGGCATGTTGATGAACATACCGATGAATGTCCTGTTACCTGAGACGATGAGGCAAGTGAGTTCCATGAGTGGATGGATGTGAGTATGCATGGCCATGTGTTGGCATGAGGATGGGTAAGATGGCAGTGTTGTAGCATGCCAGGCTTATGCCAGACTATGTGACTTCAATGTCAACTCGTATCATTCCAGTTCCTTCCATTCTTCCTTCCTTGTACTACCATAGGTTTTCCGTAAGGAATATGGCTTAGTAAGTTGTAAACCGCTTTCCTGGTACACACCAAAAAGGAGAGGCCGTGATGATGGTTCCATGGCCCTGGATTAAAGCCAGTCATCCGGTCAGGGGGCATGGGTGTTTCCGGTTGGGACCGAGAGGGGGGCACCCCTTAGAGCGCGCGTATATAAATTTGATCCCATGCTATTCGAGATTGTGATCTCCCCGTCTCAAAAGTTTTTCTTGGACGATGTCTAGGGTGATTCCTAGCATCGAGAGGTAGAATGGGTGTGTACTGGTTAGCTATGTTTTCTCCCGAAAAACCGTAAACAGAACTAGTCCTTCGGGACTACGGAAATCCGTTGGCTGTGGGAAAAATTTTGTACAAACTCTGCAGAGTCATATATTCCTCCAAATCATCTATTCCATGTCTAAGATCGATATTATCTTATCCTGATGAAATGTCAGTTTTGATGACAGAGACTCCGGTGAATCGCATGAGTGCTAAGTCCGGTTAAATGATTATTCCTGTGAATGGACTAACCCATTTATTCTCATAAATTGAATGTTTATTATGAGTATTATTTACTTGTGAATAAAAGCCCTTTCTGCGATGTCGCTCAGACGTCCGACTGTGGCATTATTGTATTTTACTTTCTTTTCAAGCCCTTTATATGGTGTCGCTAAGACGCCCGACTGTGGTATTTCTTTTAAAGCCCTTTTTGTGATGTCGCCCCGACGTCCGACTGTGGCATTTCTTTTAAGCCCTTTATGTGGTGTCACTAAGACGCGCGACTGTGGTGTTTCTTTTAAAGCCCTTTCTGTGATGTCGCCCCGACGTCCGACTGTGGCATTCCTTTTAAAGCCCTTTATGTGGTGTCGCTAAGACGCCCGACTGTGGCATCATTTCCTTATATTTATTTGTTCACCTTTCGAGGCATCGCTTCAGACACCCGATCGGTCTTCATTTATGTTTTGTGGGATTCCAGGCGGACTACCGCCGTTTCCCTTTTACTTACCTCGTTATGCTAATTTTTGAATGTACATTGGTGAATTAATCATGACGCATTCATGCATGCATTTGTTATATCTTACGTCCGAACTATCTTGCGAGTACTTTCAAAGTACTCACTGGCTTGTTGATTTGGCCAGATGCTGACGAAGGCGATCTCATGGATGAAGAGTTCGATAGCGAGTCCGACGCCTAGAGGAATCCCAGTCAGTCTCGTGCGACCCTGGATTTGGTCACTGTATTATATCCGCTTCCGCAACCCGAATAAATTTATAGATCCTCACCTCGACGCTCGATGAGATGCCAGTTTGAGAGTCGTGTTATCACATTTCCCCCTGTGTTATTCCACCATCACTTTATCCTCGAGTCAGTAGTATGCCACCACACCATTGTGTTATATCCGCCATTATGTATAATTATTGGCGCGCTTGTAATAATTTTTTGAGCAGCCCTAGCTCAACCCTGTAATATATCCTATGCTACTGGCTTATTGTATCAAGAATTTGTCTACCAGTGAGGAGGATTTCTCTCATACTGGACTCAAAAGATTGGTTTCTCAATAAATATTTCTATTGGAAAACCGGTCGTGACAAGCTTGGTATCAGAGCCAGGCTGACTGTAGGAAGCCACTAGATGGCCAACAACAGCTGCGAGTCTCAGACCTTCGCCAACGTGCCCGATGGGTTCGTCAAGCTTCTTTCCTTCATCGTTCAGGTCGCGATGGGGCCATCTGTGCGCCCAGTCTTCACACTCTGCCAGCACCGAGTCAATGACAGTCTGACCATGCACCAGGCCGCGGTGCAGTTCAAGGGAGGGCGTGGTGAGTTACGCCGCTTCCGGTTCTTGGGAAGAGCCATGCCTACGGAGAGGCATGCTATGCAGATGGCAGCCCGCGAGGCGATAGCTCGTCTTAGGGATGTCCTCCCCGTGATGAAGACTCGTCGTTACCGTTATCTTCCGTGCCATGTGCCTTCCACCTGTCACTACGCATACTCCTGCCCCAGAGGAGAACGAGACGAGGCTTTTGAGATGCTCATTGAGTATCTCCGGGCCCTGGAGGCAGCCTTCGACAACCTGGCGGACGACTTCGTGGCTGCCGCATGGACTCAGCTCATGGCTGTGCTGCCAACAGGAGGGAGCTCCTACCCACCGCACCGCCACTGACTTTGGTCTCGTCCTCAGCATCTTATACGCCTACTCGTCGCCTACCTTCTACCGAAGAATTCAACCAAGTCATTGCACCCACTCCAGCGCGCACCGCACCACCCTTCGCGCCCACTCCTGTTCGTGTTGTTCCGCCCCTGGCAACCGCTCCGTCCACTCTGCGCAACACTACACGTATGGAGCCTATTAGCAAGGAGGAAGTCGAGTCCCCAACCTCGCTACGCCTCGCCCTCGGCAGGGCAAAGGAGGTCGTCAACATCTCCGCCTGAGTACGCTTAGCCGCCATGTAATGTACCGCCTTGTATAATATGTTTATATGTGCATAGGTTGTGAGAAGTAGCCTGTTTGCGTATCATGTAGGATCTGGAGAAGTACACTAGCCTAAATAACATGTCAGGATTATGTACGCATATCCTGAGTGATGTATTGTATAATTATCGCCCGCGTGTAAGATATGTAATGAGCAGTCCTTCTCCGTGCGCAATTCGATTTGTTTTCTTAAGTGATCTTGGTCATTTAAATTATTTGCCATCCTTGTGCAATTTTGGATTTGTTTTTGCGACCATCTTCGCTTTTCTTATGAGTTTTACAAAATATATCCCCAGAGTGAAAAAAATGTCTCGTCCTTGGACTCGCTCCATGCCTACTCCGCCGGAGGAAGATTATGACACTCAACCAGGCAACAATTTCACACAAGGGCAGTCGAGTCAACAGAACAATGAAACAACATTTTCCCAAATGTGCCGCCTTTATGAACAAAGTCAACAACAACATCGTGAAATGATGAACCAAGTCATCAACATGGGAAATCACCATGGACAGTATCAGCAGCATTCCAAGTTATCTGAGCTACAGAAGACACGTCCTCAAACATTTTCTCATACTGACAAGCCTCTTGAAGCCGAGGATTGGCTTCGAGATATGGAGAGAAAATTAATTATTGCAAAATGTTCAGATCTCGAGAAAGTACTATATGCTCCGCACTATCTCACAGGAGCAGCTGCATCATGGTGGGAGAATTTTCTGCACATGCACCCCAACGAAAATGATATAACCTGGGATGATTTCGAGGAAGGTTTCCGTGGTGCACACATTCCCAAGAGTATTATGAAAATTAAGAAAAGAGAGTTCGATGACCTCAAACAAAGGAACATGACAGTGTCAGAATACAACGGTCAATTTACTCTATTGTCCCGCTATGCCAATGAAAACGTATGACTGAAAGCAAGAAGATGGAGAAATTCCTTGACGGTCTGGCGCCCGCGCTTAAATGCCAACTGGTCGTGCACACTTTTCCTGATTTTAAAACACTGGTGGACAAAGCCATTACTCTGGAAAATGAGAGACGCAGTCTGGAAGATATCCACAAGCGAAAAAGGGACCAGACTAATCATGCTCGCAATCACTGAGGCAGGACAGATTTTCAAAAGGGTGGGACACACAAATCCTCATCCAATGTCTCACGCCCAATCAAGAATTTTCATGCAAGGGACAAGGAATTCACCTATTGCCCCGGCGTTACTTGTTACGCTTGTGGAGAAGAAGGGCACTATGCCAAACAGTTCCCCAAGCCAAGGAACTCAACCCCAAAGCCGAACAACGGTGGCAACCATTCCGCGCCCAAGCGAAACAATTTCAATCCCAACAATAACCACAGGAAGGGTCATCTGAACCACGTAATCAAAGAGGAGGCACAAAATGCTCCGCATATCGTACTCGGTATGTTTCCTGTCAACACAATACCTGCAATGGTTTTGTTTGATTCTGGAGCTTCTCACTCTTTCATTTCGAAAAGTTTTGCTTTGCAAAATAATTTTTCGATGCTTCCTTTGGAGAAATCCATGATCATCAAGTCCCCTGGGATTCAGCAAGTTACTCAGAATTACTGTCAGAATGTGGTCATTGAGTTCGAAGGATTGGAGTTTCACGCAAATCTTATTGTGTTGGAAAATAAAGGACTGGATGTCATCCTAGGGATGGATTGGCTAACCACCAACAAGGGGTTTATCGACTGTTTCAACAGGACCGTAATTCTCACACACCACCAAGGGAAGACAATAAGAGTATCAGCCAAGGAAGGAAAAATACCCCGGCAACCGAGATTAAATAAGGTGGACGTTTCTGAGCTAAACAAGGTTCCATTAGTGTGTGAATTTCCAGATGTATTCCCTGAAGAGCTACCAGGCATGCCACCAGACCGAGAGATAGAATTCAACATTGAGCTCGCACCAGGAACCACCCCCATATACAAGAAACCGTACCGAATGGCACCATCTGAATTAGTTGAGTTGAAGAAACAAATAAAGGAATTGCTAGACAAAGGATACATTCGAGCCAGCTCCTCACCTTGGGGATCACCAATTTTATTTGCCAAAAAGAAGGATGGAACGCTGAGATTGTGTATTGACTATCGAGCACTTAACATGGTCACAGTCAAAAACAAATACCCGATGCCAAGGATAAACGATTTGTTTGATCAACTCGCTCAGGCCAATGTATTCTCAAAAATTGACTTAAGGTCAGGATACCATCAATTGAAGGTACGAACGGAAGATATCCCCAAAACAGCCTTCACCTCCAGATATGGACTGTACGAGTTCACAGTGATGCCATTTGGATTAACTAACGCCCCAGCATATTTTGTTCACCTCATGAACAAAGTATTTATGAAGTTTATGGACAAGTTCGTCGTGGTATTCATCAACGATATTCTGGTATACTCCAAGACACCAGAAGAGCACGCAGAACATCTCAGGATTGTGCTAGGAGAGCTCAGAAAACACCAATTGTATGCCAAGTTCAGCAAGTGCGAATTTTGGCTAAGACAAGTAGGCTTTCTAGGCCACGTATTGACCCAAGACGGTATCGCAGTGGACCCAGAGAAAGTCAAGGCCGTACTTGGCTGGAAGTCACCAGCCAGCGTAACGGACATACGGAGTTTCTTGGAAATGGCAGGATATTACCGCAGATTTATTGAAGGATTTTCCACCATAGCCAAGCCTATGACGCAGTTACTCAAGAAAGATAAGAAGTTTGAATGGACAGAAGCCTGCGAGAAAAGTTTCCAAGAACTAAAACGGAAGTTAACAACAACACCGGTATTAATTGTACCCGACATACACAAGAATTTTGAAGTATATTGTGACGCGTCCAGAAAGGGTCTCGGA
The DNA here is from genome assembly GCF_002162155.2 of Triticum dicoccoides. NCBI lineage: Eukaryota > Viridiplantae > Streptophyta > Magnoliopsida > Poales > Poaceae > Triticum > Triticum dicoccoides. The sequence continues at coordinate 104,586,915 of NC_041392.1, forward strand.
TGCGTGTTGATGCAGGAAGGCAAGGTTGTCGCCTACGCTTCAAGGCAACTTCGCAAGCATGAGGAAAATTATCCCACTCATGACTTAGAAATGGCAGCAGTTATTCATGCACTCAAGGAATGGAGGCATTTCTTACTTGGGAATCGATGTGAAATATATACGGATCACAAAAGTCTCAAATATATTTTCACACAGCCAGAACTAAACTTACGGCAACGACGCTGGTTGGAGTTGGTAAAGGATTATGATGTTGGTATCCATTACCATCCAGGGAAAGCAAATGTAGTGGCCGATGCCCTTAGTCGGAACCCCAGCTCTGACGAAAACAATCTGCACAGCTTGAGGCCCGAATTCCAACAAGAATTTGCCAAGCTCAACTTGATAATGGTAGCAGAAGGCACCATATCAAACTTGGAAATACAACCCGACCTTGTGGGGAAAATTAAAGGAGCTCAGCCCGGTCACACCAGCATCGAAGGCATCAAAAGAAAGTTGAGCATGGGCAAGGCCTCGGAATTCGTCATAGACAATGAAGGAATATTATGGTACGGAGAAAGGCTCTGCGTGCCAAACATAGAAGACCTTAAACAGCAAATTTTAGCTGAAGCCCACACCGCCCCGTACTCGATCCACCCTGGAGGAACCAAAATGTATAAAGATATTCAAGAAAGATTTTGGTGGCACGGTATGAAGAGGGACATAGCCACCTTCATTGCATGTTGCGACTCATGTCAACGCATAAAAGCTGAGCATCAGAGACCAGCCGGACTACTGCAACCGAACAAAATACCTGAGTGGAAATGGGATGAAATAGGGATGGATTTCATTGTCGGACTACCTCGGTCACGACACGGAAATGATGCCATATGGGTCATCACTGACAGGTTAACCAAAGTGGCACACTTTATTCCAATAAAGACGACCCACACCACTCAGAGGCTTGCCAGGATTTATCTTTCCCGCATAGTTTGTCTGCACGGTGTCCCGAAGACTATAATATCCGACAGAGGCACTCAGTTCGTCTCAAGATTTTGGGAGCATTTACAACAGGCTCTGGGAACCCAACTAGCCTTCAGTACCGCATACCACCCACAGACTGATGGACAGACTGAACGCGTAAACCAAATTTTAGAAGACATGCTGAGAGCATGTGTCCTCACCTATGGAACCAGTTGGGAAGAAAGCCTGCCATATGCCGAGTTCGCATACAAGAACAGTTACCAGGCCAGCCTGCAAATGGCTCCTTTTGAAGCCCTATACGGACGGAGATATCGTACCCTGCTAAATTGGTCAGAGACCGGAGACAGCCATATCTTCGGCCCAGACATGCTCAAAGAAGCTGAGGAAAAAGTCAAGCTAATCAGGGACTGACTCAAGACCGCTCAAAGCCGACAGAAGAGTTATTACGATCAGAAACATTGTGGGGTAAATTTTGAACCCGATGAATTCGTGTACCTACGAGTATCACCTATGAGGGGATTGCAACGGTTTAAGATTAAAGGAAAGTTAGCACCAAGATTCATTGGACCATTCTGCATAGTGGCACGAAGAGGCACTGTAGCCTACCAGCTAGACTTACCCGAAGACTTGTCCGACATTCACGACGTGTTCCACGTCTCTCAATTAAGGAAGTGCGTAAGCAAACCAGAGAAGCAAGTATCCCATGAGAACATTGACGTACAGCCAGACCACACTTATCGGGAACGCCCAGTAAAAATATTAGAGGAGTCTGAAAGGAGGACCCGACAGAAGACCATCAAGTTTTTCAGAGTTCAGTGGAGCAACCACACCGAAAGCGAAGCAACTTGGGAAAGAGAGGATTTTCTTCGGACAGAGCATCAACACTTATTTGAGGAACAGTTGAAATCTCGGGGACGAGATTTTTCCTAAGGGGGTAGGTGTTGTGACACTCCAAAAATTTTATTTGGTTTTCAGCAAAAACTTTGTGGTTTTTGAAAAGAGGCAATTTAAAATTTTTCCAGAAAACCTTCCTCTTAAAAACTTCCTTTTCTTTGGCAAGGTTTTTATTTTTATTCAAGCTATGGTGTTTGATCTTTTGAAACTTCTTCTCTGTTGGTTCCCTCTCAAATTTATTTTGGGAGTTTAATCTTTTTCTTTTAAAAAGAAACTCTATGAAAAACTTGGGATTTTCATATCTTGAAAACCACCCATGACTTTGTATTTTGCCCATGTGGTAAAACCCCTCCAAAACCTCCCCTCCTCCTTGTAATCAACCTAAGTTCTCTGTCCCAACTAATCTAAGCAAGTTTTGGATTTTATTCTAATTATTTTTCCCCTCAAATCAATTCTGCAAATTATTTGGAGCCTGAGAGTTTTTCAAAGCAAGTACCCTTTTGCATTTAAATTTTGACCTCAAACCAACTCTCCTGGATAGTCCTTTGTACCCACAACCCAGAACCATCTTGATCCACTCCTCCTCTTTTCAAATTTTTCAAAATTCAGTCTCTGCAAGTTTGGACCAGATTTGCCAAATTTGGTGAAATTCATACCTACACTTCTCCAAAAAATTTCACCAAAAATCAGGCAGCCTACTGGAGCAATGAGAAGCCACTCCACCAAAAATCAACTCAAGGAAAAATCCCCAGAGGCCAAAAACATTCTGTCGAACACCTGAGCTGCACTGTTCCTTTGCAAATTCAGAAAATTCAGACTTCAGTGTCGTTTTTCGTCCGTCAGCTTCACTCACGCATTGACAGTGCGCTTGGCGCGTTGCACGCGGCTTCTTCTCCTTGGCCAGCACCCCCGCACGCGCGCTTGGCATCTTCCCAGCGTCGGTGGCGCCCCTGGCCATCCGCGCCGGCGTGTCTTGCGGCGGCCGAACCCCCGTGGCAGCCGACAGGGGACGGAACGGCGGCTCAACGCCGTTCGGCGCCGCCCAACGCCCCTCTGCTCTTCGCGTGGCCTCATGCATGCCAGGCATGCCCGTGGCACCGTCGCCATGGCCCGGCAAGCACGGAACGTGGTCACTGCCGCCGATGGGCCCGCGCCGCCCCGTTCTGTCGAATTCGCCCATAGCACCAAATCCCAGCTTGATTAGCACCTAAACGGAACCGTGGACCTCCACGATGACGCCGAACGTCCTAATTACCCCCGAGCAAGCCCTGCGCCGCCGTAACCTTCACCGGAGACCCCCGTTCACGGCCACCGCCTCGGGACGCCTATAAAAAGGGCCCCCGAGCTCACTCTCGAGCACGCACCACCTCTACACCTCACCAAAGCTCTGCCAAGCCACCTGGAGGACCTCGAGGAGGTCTCCTCCCCCAACTCCGGCCGCCCCGATCCGCCTCGGCCTCCACCACGATTCGCTCCGGTGAGGCCGTCTCCGGCGCCCAAACCCCGTCAGTTACTCCCTCTAGCACCCAGTAAGCTAACGCCAGCATCAATTTGTCCTTCACAGCTCTCTCCGACGAGTCCCTCGACCACCCGAGCCGCCGTCCGCCGGAGCAAAGCTCGCCGTCGACGTGGTACTCGCCGGCGACCACCACCACCACCAACCGACGCGGGAAGGTGCCCTGAACACGGAGGTACCCTCTGATCCCCCTGCCTCGCCGTGGATCGCCGCCGGCGACCACCGCGTCTCTCGGGCACCGGCGAAATCTGCCGCCCCGTTCGTATATTCAAACCTGACAGGCGGGACCCGCTGTCAGCCTCTCTGTCCTTTCTAAACGAAGCGTTTTCTGAAAACACCTTCTGCCAAATGCGCTTTCCCTTTGGGCTGGCGTAGTTTCTGCCGAAGCGTTTTCTGTTTTTATAAGCTAGCCCCTGGGAACTTTCTGTTTCATTACAGATGAGTCCCTGGGCAAAAACCTTTATAACTTTTAAACAGAAAGGTATTTTTGATTGATTCTTTTTCTGTTCTCTTTAAAATTTTGTCTAGTTTTTTATCAGATTTATTTGAAAAATATTTGGAATACTTTTTGTGCACCCCTTGGTATTTATGACAGCGCATATATTTTCTTTATACCGTAGATACCGAAGGAGGTGACGGAGCCGCGAACTTCACCGAGCTAGGCTCCGACTACTCTGAACCAGGCAAGCATGTTTGAACTTTTGATATGATGATTGTTTTGGCATGTTTGCATTAAGTAGTTTATGGCATGTTGATGAACATACCGATGAATGTCCTGTTACCTGAGACGATGAGGCAAGTGAGTTCCATGAGTGGATGGATGTGAGTATGCATGGCCATGTGTTGGCATGAGGATGGGTAAGATGGCATTGTTGTAGCATGCCAGGCTTATGCCAGACTATGTGACTTCAATGTCAACTCGTATCATTCCAGTTCCTTTCATTCTTCCTTCCTTGTACTACCACAGGTTTTCCGTAAGGAATATGGCTTAGTAAGTTGTAAACCGCTTTCCTGGTACACACCAAAAAGGAGAGGCCGTGATGATGGTTCCATGGCCCTGGATTAAAGCCAGTCATCCGGTCAGGGGGCATGGGTGTTTCCGGTTGGGACCGAGAGGGTGGTACCCCTTAGAGAGCGCGTATATAAATTTGATCCCATGCTATTCGAGATTGTGATCTCCCCGTCTCAAAAGTTTTTCTTGGACGATGTCTAGGGTGATTCCTAGCATCGAGAGGTAGAATGGGTGTGTACTGGTTAGCTATGTTTTCTCCCGAAAAACCGTAAACGGAACTAGTCCTTCGGGACTACGGAAATCCGTTGGCTGTGGGAAAAATTTTGTACAAACTCTGCAGAGTCATATATTCCTCCAAATCATCTATTCCATGTCTAAGATCGATATTATCTTATCCTGATCAAATGTTAGTTTTGATGACAGAGACTCCGGTGAATCGCATGAGTGCTAAGTCCGGTTAAATGATTATTCCTGTGAATGGACTAACCCATTTATTCTCATAAATTGAATGTTTATTATGAGTATTATTTACTTGTGAATAAAAGCCCTTTCTGCGATGTCGCTCAGACGTCCGACTGTGGCATTATTGTATTTTACTTTCTTTTCAAGCCCTTTATGTGGTGTCGCTAAGACGCCCGACTGTGGTATTTCTTTTAAAGCCCTTTTTGTGATGTCGCCCCGACGTCCGACTGTGGCATTTCTTTTAAGCCCTTTATGTGGTCTCACTAAGACGCCCGACTGTGGTGTTTCTTTTAAAGCCCTTTCTGTGATGTCGCCCCGACGTCCGACTGTGGCATTCCTTTTAAAGCCCTTTATGTGGTGTCGCTAAGACGCCCGACTGTGGCATCATTTCCTTATATTTATTTGTTCACCTTTCGAGGTGTCGCTTCAAACACCCGATCGGTCTTCATTTATGTTTTGTGGGATTCCAGGCGGACTACCGCCGTTTCCCTTTTACTTACCTCGTTATGCTAATTTTTGAATGTACATTGGTGAATTAATCATGACGCATTCATGCATGCATTTGTTATATCTTACGTCCGAACTGTCTTGCGAGTACTTTCAAAGTACTCACTGGCTTGGTGATTTGGCCAGATGCTGACGAAGGCGATCTCATGGATGAAGAGTTCGATAGCGAGTCCGACGCCTAGAGCAATCCCAGTCAGTCTCGTGCGACCCTGCATTTGGTCACTGTATTATATCCGCTTCCGCAACCCGAATAAATTTATAGAGCCTCACCTCGACGCTCGATGAGATGCCAGTTTGAGAGTCGTGTTATCACATTTCCCCCTGTGTTATTCCACCATCACTTTATCCTCGAGTCAGTAGTATGCCACCACACCATTGTGTTATATCCGCCATTATGTATAATTATTGGCGCGCTTGTAATAATTTGTTGAGCAGCCCTAGCTCAACCCTGTAATATATCCTATGCTACTGGCTTATTGTATCAAGAATTTGTCTACCAGTGAGGAGGATTTCTCTCATACTGGACTCAAAAGATTGGTTTCTCAATAAATATTTTTATTGGAAAACCGGTCGTGACAAGGGGTCGATGATGGCCTCGGCGAGGTGAACCAGTGAGTCCTTCTCATGCTCCTTGCTGCCCCAGATCTTGTATTGGCCCTGGATGTCGACAAGATTCTGGCAGGCGATGTCCGGATTCTCGAGCGCCTCTACATTGTTGGTGATGTCCACTGTAGCGAACATGTAGTGGGGTGATACGTCTCCAACATATCTATAATTTTTGATTGCTCCGTGCTATATTATCTACTGTTTTAGAAATTATTGGGCTTTATTATCCACTTTTATATTATTTTTGGGACTAACCTATTAACCGGAGGCCCAGCCCAGAATTGATGTTTTTTGCCTGTTTTAGGGTTTCGAAGAAAAGGAATATCAAACGGAGTCCAAACGGAATGAAACCTTCGGAAACATGATTTTCTCATCAGATAAGATCCAGGAGACTTGGACCCTCCATCAAGAAAGCCACGAGGTGGTCCTACCTCGTGGGCCCCTCGAAGCTCCACCGACGTACTTCTTCCTCCCATATATATCCACGTATCCCCAAACGATCAGAGGGGACCCAAAAACGTAATTCCACCGCCGCAACTTTCTGTATCCACGAGATCCCATCTTGGGGTCTGTTCCGGAGCTCCGTCAGAGGGGGCATCGATCACGGAGGGCTTCTACATCATCATCCAAGCCCCTCCGATGAAGTGTGAGTAGTTTACTTCAGACCTACGGGTCGATAGCTAGTAGCTAGATGGCTTCTTCTCTCTTTTTGGATCTCAATACAATGTTCTCCCCCTCTCTTGTGGAGATCTATTTGATGTAATCTTCTTTTTGCGGTGTGTTTGTTGAGATCGATGAATTGTGGGTTTATGATCCAGTCTATCTATGAATAATATTTGAATCTTCTCTGAATTCTTTTATGTATGATTGGTTATCTTTGCAAGTCTCTTTGAATTATCAGTTTGGTTTGGCCTACTAGATTGGTTGTTCTTGCCATGGGAGAAGTGCTTAGCTTTGGGTTCAATCTTGCGGTGTCCTTTCCCAGTGACAGAAGGGGCAGCAAGGCACGTATTGTATTGTTGCCATCGAGGATAACAAGATGGGGTTTTATCATATTGCATGAAACTATCCCTCTACATCATGTCATCTTGCTTAAGGCGTTACTCTATTTTTAACTTAATACTCTAGATGCATGCTGGATAGCGGTCGATGAGTGGAGTAATAGTAGTAGATGCAGAATCGTTTCGGTCTACTTGTCTCGGACGTGATGCCTATATACATGATCATACCTAGATATTCTCATAACTATGCTCAATTCCGTCAATTGCTCAAAAGTAATTTGTTGACCCACCGTAGAATACTTATGCTCATGAGAGAAGCCACTAGTGAAACCTATGCCCCCCCGGGTCTCTTTCTCATCATATCAATCTCCCTTACTTTATTATTGCTTTGCTTTACTTTATTTACTTTGCATCTCTATATCAAAAATACCAAAAATATTATTTATCATCTCTATCAGATCTCACTTTCATAAGTGAACGTGAAGGGATTGACAACCCCTAAGTGCGTTGGTTGCGTTGAGCTATTGCTTTTGTGTAGGTACGACGGACTCGAGCGTAGCCTCCTACTGGATTGATACCTTGGTTCTCAAAAACTGAGGGAAATACTTACGCTACTTTGTTGCGTCATCCCTTCCTCTTCGGGGAAATCCAACGCAGTGCTCAAGAGGTAGCAAGAAGGATTTCTGGCGCCGTTGCCGGGGAGTCTGCGCAAAAGTCAACATACCAAGTAGCCATCACAATCCCTATCTCCCGCATTATATTATTTGCCATTTGCCTCTCGTTTTCCTCTCCCCCACTTCACCCTTGCCGTTTTATTTGCCCTCTCTCTCTATCCTCCCTCTCTATTTGCCTCTTTTTGCTCGTTTGCTTTTTGTTTGCTCGTGTGTTGGATTGCTTGTTTGTCGCGGTGAACGTGAAGGGATTGACAACCCCTAAGTGCGTTGGTTGCGTTGAGCTATTGTTTTTGTGTAGGTACGACGGACTCGAGCGTAGCCTCCTACTGGATTGATACCTTGGTTCTCAAAAACTGAGGGAAATACTTACGCTACTTTGTTGCATCATCCCTTCCTCTTCGGGGAAATCCAACGCAGTGCTCAAGAGGTAGCAAGAGGGATTTCTGGCGCCGTTGCCGGGGAGTCTGCGCAAAAGTCAACATACCAAGTAGCCATCACAATCCCTATCTCCCGCATTATATTATTTGCCATTTGCCTCTCGTTTTCCTCTCCCCCACTTCACCCTTGCCGTTTTATTTGCCCTCTCTCTCTATCCTCCCTCTCTATTTGCCTCTTTTTGCTCGTTTGCTTTTTGTTTGCTCGTGTGTTGGATTGCTTGTTTGTCGCGATGGCTCAAGATAATACTAAATTGTGTGACTTCACCAATACCAACAATAATGATTTCCTTAGCACTCCGATTTCTCCTCTTACCGATGCTGAATCTTGTGAAATTAATACTGCCTTGTTGAATCTTGTCATGAAAGATCCATTCTTCGGCCTTCCTAGTGAAGATGCTGCTACCCATCTTAATAGCTTCGTTGATTTGTGTGACATGCAAAAGAAGAAAGATGTCTATAATGATATTGTTAAATTGAAGCTATTTCCTTTTTCACTTAGAGATCGTGCTAAAGTTTGGTTTTCATCTTTGCCTAAAAATAGTATTGATTCTTGGAACAAGTGCAAAGATGCTTTTATCTCTAAGTATTTTCCTCCCGCTAAGATCATCTCTCTTAGAAATGATATTATGAATTTTAAACAACTTGATCATGAACATGTTGCACAAGCTTGGGAGAGAATGAAATTAATGATACGTAATTGCCCTACTGATGGTTTAAATTTGTGGATGATTGTTCAGAATTTTTATGCCGAATTGAATTTTGCTTCTAGAAATCTTTTAGATTCGGCCGCGGGAGGCACTTTTATGGAAATCACTTTAGGAGAAGCTACTAAACTCCTAGATAATATTATGGTTAATTATTCTCAATGGCATACTGAAAGATCTACTAAAAAGGTGCATGGGATAGAAGAAATTAATGTTTTGAGTGGAAAGATGGATGAACTTATGAAATTATTTGCTAATAAGAGTGTTTCTTCTGATCCTAATGATGTGCCCTTGTCTACTTTGATTGAGAATAATAGTGAATCTATGGATGTGAAATTTGTTGGTAGGAACAATTTCGGTAACAACGCGTATAGAGGAAATTTCAACCCTAGGCCTTATCCTAGTAATCCCTCTAATAATTATGGTAATTCCTACAACAATTCTTATGGAAATTATAATAAGATGCCCTCTGATTTTGAATCTAATATTAAAGAATTTATTTCTTTGCAAAAGAATTTTAATGCTATGATTGAAGAAAAATTGCTTAAGATTGATGATTTGGCTAGGAATGTTGATAGAATTGCTCTTGATGTTGATTCTTTGAAACTTAGATCTATTCCGCCTAAGCATGATATCAATGAGTCTCTCAAAGCCATGAGAATTTCCATTGACGAGTGCAAAGGAAGAACCGCTAGGATGCGTGCTAAGAAAGATGCCTTTATAAAAGCATGTTCTTCTAGTTCCTATGAAAATAATGATGAAGATATAAAATTTATTGATGTCTCCCCTATTAAATCTTTGTTTTGCAATATGAATCTTGATAATGATGGGACTGAATATGATCCACCTTTACCTAGAAGGCGTTCTAAGATTTTGGAATTTGTTGATCTTGATGCTAATTTTGATAAAAGTGGGATTGAAGAAATTAAAACCCTAGATGTTGCTAAACCCACCATTATGGATTTCAAGGAATTTAATTATGAAAATTGCTCTTTGATTGATTGTATTTCCTTGTTGCAATCCTTGGTAAAATCTCCTCACGCTTATAGTCAAAATAAAGCGTTTACTAAACATATCGTTGATGCCTTGATGCAATCTTATGAAGAAAAACTTGAATTGGAAGTTTCTATCCCTAGAAAACTTTATGATGAGTGGGAACCTACTATTAAAATTAAAATTAAAAATTATGAGTTTTATGCTTTGTGTGATTTGGGTGCTACTGTCTCTACTATTCCCAAAACTTTGTGTGATTTGCTAGATTTCCGTGATTTTGATGATTGCTCTCTAAACTTGCATCTTGCGGATTCCACTATTAAGAAACCTATGGGAAGAATTAATGATGTTCTTATTGTTGCAAATAGGAATTATGTGCCCTTAGATTTTATCGTTCATGATATAGATTGCAATCCTTCTTGCCCTATTATTCTTGGTAGACCTTTCCTTAGAACGGTTGGTGCAGTTATTGATATGAAGGAAGGGAATATTAGATTTAAATTTCCATTAAAAAAAGGGCATGGAACACTTCCCTAGAAATAAAATAAAATTACCATATGAATCTATCATGAGAGCCACTTATGGATTGCCTACCAAAGATGGCAATACCTAGATCTATTCTTGCTTGTTATGCCTAGCTAGGGGCGTTAAACGATAGCTCTTGTTGGGAGGCAACCCTATTTTATTTTTATTCCTTGCTTTTTGCTCCTGTTTAGTAATAAATAAATTATTTATCCTCTGTTTTGGTTGTGTCTTTTGTGTTTAATTAGTGTTTGTCCCAAGTAGAACCGTTGGGAAGACTTGGGGAAAGTCTTATTGAACTTGCTGTAAAAAACAGAAACTTTAGCGCTCACGAGAACTGCTGTCATTTTTATTTGGAAAGTGCTATTTAGTTAATTCTTTTTGAATATGACTAATAGATAAATTCCTCACGTCCAGAAATTTATTTTAGAATTTTTAGGGTTCCAGATCTTGCGCTAGCTACAGATTACTACAGACTGTTCTGTTTTTGACAGATTCTTTTTTTCGTGTGTTGTTTGCTTATTTTTGATGAATCTATGGCTAGTAAAATAGTTTATAATCCATAGAGAAGTTGGAATACAGTAGGTTTAACACAAATATAAATAAAGAATGAGTTCATTACAGTACCTTGAAGTGGTATTTTGTTTTCTTTCGCTAACGGAGCTCACGAGTTTTCTACTTTAAGTTTTGTGTTGTGAAGCTTTCAAGTTTTGGGTAAAGATTTGATGGATTACGGAACAAGGAGTCGCAAGAGCCTAAGCTTGGGGATGCCCATGGAACCCCCAAGATAATCTAAGGACACCTAAAAGCCAAAGCTTGGGGATGCCCCGGAAGGCATCCCCTCTTTCGTCTACTTCTATCGGTAACTTTACTTGGAGCTATATTTTTATTCACCACATGATATGTGTTTTGCTTGGAGCGTCTTTTATGATTTGAGTCTTTGATTATTAGTTTACCACAATCATCCTTACTGTACACACCTTTTGATAGAGCCATACATGATTTGGAATTTGATAGAATACTCTATGTGCTTCACTTATATCCTTTGAGCTTTATAGTTTTGCTCTAGTGCTTCACTTATATCTTTTAGAGCACGGTGGTGGATTTGTTTTATAGAAACTATTGTTCTCTCATGCTTCACTTAGATTATTTTGAGAGTCTTAATAGCATGGTAATTTGCTTAAAATCCTAATATGCTTGGTATGCAATATTAATAATAAAACTATCATATGAGTGTGTTGAATACTAAGAAAAGTTTGATGCTTGATGATTGTTTTGAGATATGGAGGTAATAATATCAAAGTCATGCTAGTTGAGTAGTTGTGAAATTGAGAAATACTTGTGTTGAGGTTTGCAAGTCCCGTAGCATGCACATATGGTAAACGTTATGCAACAAATTTGAAACATGAGGTGTTATTTGATTGTCTTCCTTATGAGTGGCGGTTGGGGACGAGCGATGGTCTTTTCCTACCAATCTACCCCCCTAGGAGAATGCACGTAGTGCCGAGGTTTTTGATGACTTGTAGATTTTTGCAACAAGTATGTGAGTTCTTTATGACTAATGTTGAGTCCATGGATTATACGCACTCTCACCCTTCCATCCTTGCTAGCCTCTTCGGTACCGTGCATTGCCCTTTCTCACATTGAGAGTCGGTGCAAACTTCGCCAGTGCATCCAAACCCCGTGATATGATACGCTCTTTCACACATAAACCTCCTTATATCTTCCTCAAAACAGCCACCATACCTACCTATTATGGCATTTCCATAGCCATTCCGAGATATATTGCCATGCAACTTCCCATCATTCCGTTTATCATGACACATTCATCGTTGTCATATTGCTTAGCATAATCATGTAGTTGACATAGTACTTGTGGCAAAGCCACCGTTCATAATTCTTTCATACATGTCACTCTTGGTTCATTGCATATCCTGGTACACTGCCGGAGGCATTCATGTAGAGTCATCTTTGTTCTAGTATCGAGTTGTAATCATTGAGTTGTAAATAAATAGAAATGTGATGATCATCATTATTAGAGCATTGTCCCAAGTGAGGTATATAT
>NC_041392.1:104599517-104627226 GCF_002162155.2 Triticum dicoccoides
AAGGCCCAAAAAATGAGAGAAAAAGAGAGAAGGGACAATGTTACTATCCTTTTACCACACTTGTGCTTCAAAGTAGCACCATGATCTTCATAGTAGAGAGTCTCTCATGTTATCACTTTCATATACTAGTGGGAATTTTTCATTATAGAACTTGGCTTGTATATTCCAACAATGGGCCTCCTCAAGTGCCCTAGGTCTTCGTGAGCAAGCAAGTTGGATGCACACCACTAGTTTCTTTTGTTGAGCTTTCATACATTTATAGCTCTAGTGCATCCGTTGCATGGCAATCCCTACTCCTTGCATTAACATCAATCGATGGGCATCTCCATAGCCCATTGATTACCCTCGTTGATGTGAGACTTTCTCCTTTTTTGTCTTCTCCACATAACCCCCCTTCATTATATTCTATTCCACCCATAGTGCTATGTCCATGGCTCGCGCTCATATATTGCGTGAAAGTTTATAGGTTTGAGATTACTAAAGTATGAAACAATTGCTTGGCTTGTCATCGGGGTTGTGCATGATGAGAGCATTCTTGTGTGACGAAAATGAAACATGACTAAACTATATGATTTTATAGGGATGAACTTTCTTTGGCCATGTTATTTTGAGAAGACATAATTGCTTAGTTAGGATGCTTGAAGTATTATCATTTTTATGTCAATATGAACTTTTGTCTTGAATCTTTCGGACCTGAATATTCATACCACAATTAAGAAGAATTACATTAAAATTATGCCAAGTAGCACTCCGCATCAAAAATTCTGTTTTTATCATTTACCTACTCGAGGACGAGCAGGAATTAAGCTTGGGGATGCTTGATACGTCTCCAACGTATCTATAATTTTTGATTGCTCAATGCTATATTATCTACTGTTTTAGACATTATTGGGCTTTATTATGCACTTTTATATTATTTTTGGGACTAACCTATTAACCGGAGGCCCAACCCAGAATTGCTGTTTTTTTGCCTGTTTTAGGGTTTCGAAGAAAAGGAATATCAAATGGAGTCCAAACAGAATGAAACCTTCGGAAACGTGATTTTATCATCAGATAAGATCCAGGAGACTTGGAACCTCCGTCAAGAAAGCCACAAGGTGGTCACGAGGGTGGAGGGCGCGCCCCTGCCTCGTGGGCCCATCGAAGCTCCATCGACGTACTTCTTCCTCCCATATATATCCACGTATCCCCAAACAATCAGAGGGGACCCAAAAACCTAATTCCACCGCCGCAACTTTTTGTATCCACGAGATCCCATCTTGGGGCCTGTTCCGGAGCTCCGCCGGAGGGGGCATCGATCACGGAGGGCTTCTACATCATCATCCAAGCCCCTCCGATGAAGTGTGAGTAGTTTACTTCAGACCTACGGGTCCATAGCTAGTAGCTAGATGGCTTCTTCTCTCTTTTTGGATCTCAATACAATGTTCTCCCCCTCTCTTGTGGAGATCTATTTGATGTAATCTTGTTTTTGCGGTGTGTTTGTTGAGATCGATGAATTGTGGGTTTATGATCCAGTCTATCTATGAATAATATTTGAATCTTCTCTGAATTATTTTATGTATGATTGGTTATCTTTGCAAGTCTCTTCGAATTATCAGTTTGGTTTGGCCTACTAGATTGGTTGTTCTTGCCATGGGAGAAGTGCTTAGCTTTGGGTTCAATCTTGCGGTGTCCTTTCCCAGTGACAGAAGGGGCAGCAAGGCACGTACTGTATTATTGCCATCGAGGATAACAAGATGGGCTTTTTTATCATATTGCATGAAACTATACCTCTACATCATGTCATCTTGCTTAAGGCGTTACTCTGTTTTTAACTTAATACTCTAGATGCATGCTGGATAGCGGTCGATGAGTGGAGTAATAGTAGTAGATGCAGAATTGTTTCGGTCTACTTGTCTTGGACGTGATGCCTATATACATGATCATACCTAGATATTCTCACAACTATGCTCAATTCTTTCAATTGCTCAACAGTAATTTGTTCACCCACTGTAGAATACTTATGCTCTTGAGAGAAGCCACTAGTGAAACCTATGGCCCCCTGGTCTCTTTCTCATCATATCAATCTCCATTACTTTATTATTGCTTTAGTTTACTTTATTTACTTTGCATCTCTATATCAAAAATACCAAAAATATTATTTACCATCTCTATCAGATCTCACTTTCGTAAGTGACCGTGAAGGAATTGACAACCCCTAAGCGCGTTGGTTGCGTTGAGCTATTGTTTTTGTGTAGGTATGAGGGACTCGAGCGTAGCCTCCTACTGGATTGATACCTTGGTTCTAAAAAACTGAGGGAAATACTTACGCTACTTTGCTTCATCATCCCTTCCTCTTCGGGGAAATCCAACGCAGTGCTCAAGAGGTAGCATGGGGGTTGTTGACAAACCTGGCGAGATGCTCGCAAGGCCTTGTGGCCAGGCAGTAGTGGTAGATGAGGACATGGTGGCGCACGCACATCTGGGCGACGGCGACCTTGGGACGAGACCCGGCACGAGCGCGGGTGTACTCGAGGTCGAACCCGACCACCTTGTACTTCTCTACAGCAAGCAACAACTCCATGACGTGGATGGAGTGCTCCACCCAGACCGGGTCATTGGTGTACACCACCGAGAGGTCGATGAACCTTCTATGGGTGTCCACCACGGCACACATGTTGAATTGCTGCTCATCGTCGGCAGCCGCTCGGTGCGCCTTTGGAGCCGCGCAGGATACCCTCTAAGAATTTCTCATGGTGGGTGTGCTTCTTGCAATGGTGGGGCGCGACCGAAAGGTTGAAGAGACACAAGGGTTAAATGGCCGCTGTAATAAATGGGGGCCGGCCAGCCTGTAATCATCACGTCTTGTCACGGCGTTCATAGCGGAGGATTCCAATGCACGCTTGACAACACCGCCCCGCACGTGTGGGCTCGAAGAGGCGCCAAATGTATCGTCGATGAGCTTGTCCCCGTGCTACCGCACTGTTTACCGTGCAAGCTTCCTGCCCGGCTTCTTTGGCCACGCGTCGGCTAGAAGAGGGACAAATCATGGGCGTTTATTGGCAAAAAGCTTTGTAAAAACGAAGTGTGTGGAATGACTTCGATCATAAGTTTACCCGTGGGTGATGAGGTTAAAGTTACACAGAAGGGTGATGATGGACACTCGAGTGCGATAAGTAATTCTGTGCTCTACAGTGCAGACGGTGGAAGAAACCAACTGTGTGCAATAATGTCGAAGATCGCAGTCGAGTTAGCTATATAGATCGTGTGCTGTGATATCGACAAGGTAAACTGATTCAAGAATGGTTAATAAAATCTAAGACCATTGCATAATAAGGTCAAAATAGTGTTAGCAATATACAAGTCTCATACGATGCCATTTCAATGATTGTACCACAAAAGCTCAAAATATTACAAGGTTCAAATTCAAAGATTACAAGGTTCAAATTGATATTAGAAATGAAATTCAGCTCATTAGCTGCAAATGCTCGCGCTGATCCGATGAACATGGATATTAGAGAGGTTCAAACTAATATCACCGCTTCTAAGTTTGGTTTCGAAACCTCACAATTTTTGCAAAGGGGTCAGCCACTGAGAAGTAATGTATGGGATTGACACGATGACTTCCGATTACTCTGTCATCTGAAGTTCCAAAATGAAATTCAGCATTTTTGGAGCCTACTCCATTCTGCCGCAGGCGCCGGCGCTGATCAACAAACCATTCCTTTTTGTGAAATAAATGTAGGGCAAACCTCATTTCCTTCAACACCTTTGCTCGGAGAACAAAGAACCTAGCGAATATAATCTCCGGTAAGGTCCCTCGGTAGGAGTTCAAAGTAATTTATGAGAAATGCAGATCTAGGCATTCGACGTGATTGTTATATTGTATCACATTATCGACCACTTGGCCTAATCTTATCTGCAAAAGAAGAAAACGTGTTAGTGCCTACATGCAGTTTTGAACATTACTACAGGCCTATTTGGTTTGCAGGATTTGTAAAATGCACTAACATGCCATCTTCGATCTGACATGATTAAAATGAGCATTTGATTACATTATAGAAAAATGTAGCCTTCTTCACAAGAGGTTGGAGTGGATGAAAATTTCCCTAAGAAAACTTGAACTCCCTTATGGTTAACATTTAATAGGAAAGGAACATCACCTTGATATATAGCTTCTCCAGGCACGAAAAGCATCTCAGGAAACTGACAGCTTGCTCAAGGTTAGGGCCGATAGATTCCAGTACCAAGACCTTCACTGTGCGCAGTTTCGGGGTCAGGCTTGTCGGAATCATTTTCTGAATGGCAGATGAACAAACATCTTCAAAATTAGAAATAATGTTAATTTGTAGAAGGAGAGGTAGAGCAGCTGTTGTACCTGAACAGGTGTGGATCCAATAACAAGTTCGGAGTATTTGTGAGACGAGTAGCCCACCACTGTCAATTTCGGCGTAGAAATGACATTGATTCTTGTTGGACCTTCTTGATCAACTACAAGTAATATCTCAAGTGCAGGTGTGTCCTCAATGACCATACCGTGGTACACGTCTTGTGATGTCTTCCTGCCGCACCAGCAACACACATAAATAGTCCAGAGAGTCATGGAGGTGGTGTGGAAGGTACTCAACCCATTGATCGCCTCAAGACGAAGATACTCAAGTGCAGTAGAACCACGGAGAAGGAGCTCCATGTCACCGTTTGAGAGGCAGATGACAACGAGCTCGAGGTGCTTCAGTCATGGTAGAATAAGAGCGGGCGCGTCATTAAGGGGGGATGGCAGTTCCTGAACTTGGCGACGTGCAGCGTGGGCGCGATGCGGAGTGCGTACGTTGGCAGCGACCGCATATGCCCATCATTAAAAGTGAGCTCCTCGAGCTGATCTAGGGTGGGGGCTCAGAACCAGTCGTCAAGCTTGGCTCGGTCCTGGCCGTTGGAACAGAACTTTCCTATTCTAAGGCCTTTGGTTGGGCCAAGGTGACTGCCGAGGATCTTGGAGAACGCATCCAAGCTTTTGCGATAGCGATGGCAGAGCTCATGGGTGTCGATGAGGTCGAGAGGGCTGGAGTTCCATAGGGGGCGCCACCGCCTGGAAAGGACGGTTGTCCGCGCCCCATATTTTATTGGGAGGAGGGAGATGATGACTCTCAACATATCATCGGGGAGGCTGCTGATGAAGTCTAGGCCTGCTGGAGTCGCTTGCGGTTCTAGCTTGCCCCGCCTCCGCTTGTTGGCAGCCCCGTTCTCCACCTCCGGAGTCTCCTTGTTAGCGGCGCTTTCTGATAGAAATGGGAGTACAGGGGATATTTAGTTAAAACAAGGCAATAGAAAAGTGTATTGGTAGCTAGAAGTTATTAGTAGGAATATAGTAAGAAAACAGAATAACAACTGGTTGCTGAAATACTACACAATTCATTTGACATTGCTGGGTAAGTCAACACGCAGATAGTTGAAAAGAAAACTTACTTCAAACAAAGTCTGGATGGATGATTTTGTCGGGGAAGTTAGCATATATCTCATGACCAGACCCTTTTATGTGCAGTGCAATTTTAGTGCCAGGTTTTAGTACATAAAACATTGCAATTTCTTTCCAAAAGCCAGTGCCAAAATATGAGTCACCATGTTCATCAAGTCTTACAGTAGCAACGATTGTAAATCCATGGTTTGTGTGCAGTATGACATCCATGGAGCCTTCATCTATGTAAAGGGAAAAAAATGTGCACTACATAATCTGTTGCATAGCAAGGGATGTTCTGCAGAAAATGGTAAGATTGTTAAAGAAAATATGGTAACATGCAAATATGGGCCCGAATTGAAAGAATTATACAGCAGTTGAAATCAAAAGACAAAAATTATAATTAAACATATAGGGTAAACATGATTGACGGTGTCCTGGACTAGGGGGTACTCACCACGTCGTCTCCCGATCTGTTAGATTGGGCCGAGGACCCCCATGGCCGTATACTCATGGGCCAGTTCGGACAGCTGCCGCATACATGGAAGATTCCACAAGACTTGGTGATCAAGACAAGGACTCCTCCCCACCGACGTATTCGGCTAGGACTCTTGTTATCCTAGGCCTCTAGTGCATTATATAAACCGAGGCCATGCTAGTCGATAGAGATATACAACAATAATACCATAGGCTAGCTTCTAGGGTTTTACCCTCTATGATCTTGTGGTAGATCAACTCTTGTAATACTCATATCATCAATATCAATCAAGTAGGACGTAGGGTATTACCTACATCAAGAGGGCCCAAACCTGGGTAAACATCGTGTCCCCTTCCTCCTGTTACCATCGATCTTAGACGCACAGTTCGGGACCCCCTACCCGAGATCCGCCGGTTTTGACACTGACATTGGTGCTTTCATTGAGAGTTCCGCTGTGTGATCGGAAAAAGGATCAATGGCTCGCTCACAGGTCAACTGCGACGCCGGCATCTTCGTCGCCGTCTCGACTGGTCACCTTGGCTCGACCGAGGACTGTGCTCCATCTCCGATCGTCATGTTCGGACGGGGCCTTCTTCAACATCAACTCCGATCTCTATCATGGTCATAGAGGAGTCATCCATGGAGCTCGAGGGCTCAATGTCAACATTGCCCTCCGGCGGCCGTGCTGTTTTGATGGACAGCGAACTTTTATTCACCGTAACCACTTCCTCGAGCGTCGGTTTGACGACTGCTTCGGTGGAATAGTGCGGAATTACGTCTACAACAGCCATGCAAAATTTCGTCGAGTTCCAATGGAGGAATCTCCGACAATCTACGATATACCGGAGCCATGTCAAATCTGGACGGGAATCTGGACGAGTTTAGGGCGTGGTCTCCAGAGCCCAGCTCGGAGGTCATTTGGAAGATCCAACCATTCATCTAGTACGGAATTCTCATATCTACCACCCCTCCAAATTTGAGCTCGATCCGACGGTTCAAACTCCAGGAACCTTCCAATGAGTGGGACAATTTTCGGATCCGTTTTCTGCGCGAATACAGATCCGACCCGAATTCATGTTTCTTTATGAATGTGATATGTGACAACCTTTTTAGAGGAATTCTCTTCTAGGGTATTGTACGTTGTTTTTAAACACGTGCCCGTAAATTTTTAAGCCTCCCCTAAGGTCATCTTCATCATCATGCTGGTGTCAAACCAGTCCGGCAATATTGCTCAAAGGCTGCCGACCTGCGCTAGACACGTCGTCACTTTGTTGAGCCGAGCTCAACTTCTTCGAATCATCATCTCGGCAAGCCGAACAAGAGTCCGGCATCGCGAAGGATAAATCATCACCAACATCGCCGCCCCACGGATTACACGGAGCGGGCATACCGGCACCGCCGCACGGTCACTTCATCAAGCCGGTATCGACCACGTCACGACCTGCATCGGCAGGGCCGCACTATTGCTTCTTCAAGCTGGTGTCCATCACGCCGACCTACTTCGACTCATCGGCTGACATCGAGGCTTCGACATCTCGGCTGGACCAGGGGCTTCGCCATCTTTTCATCAACCTACTCCGGAGACTTCGGCGTCACTAGCCAACCAGCTCCGTCACGTTAGCTGGACCGAGGGCTTGGCCTCGACGAGCCAACCTTTGCGAGCATCTCCATGCCACCGCTTCATCACCCATCAGGCAATGGGTGTGCGAATCTAGTCCTATATTTGGGAGTAACCTTTCTTCAGATTGCTACAACAGACAAACCAGGTGCTATTACTCCGGTTTGTTTCATCATCTATACACAGGTCTACCAAATGATGGCCGCATTAACGAGGTTGCATGGTGGTTCGTTCAGTTTCCGTACATGGTCCGGCGAATGCCGCATCCAGAACTCGGACCGACCTGTGAATTTAGGCTTTGCCACGCCTTTACCACATCACGCCGATGCCCTGCATCGATATTGATTTCGGCGCCAGGCCATATTTCTTTTATTACTCACTTTGCATAAATTATTTATTATGCAACATTTTTTTATCATTACTATTATCTCCAGTTTGCACTATTTTTTGTGCACAGGAAAATGATCCGGGTTGGGCAGTATTGTCAACTCGGCGTACTGACATACCACATCACCTTGGCTGGACATGAGGCTTCGTCAACACTTCATTACCCCATGCCGGGGACTTCGGCATTACTCTGCCGGCCTGCATTGACCGTGCTATGTCACCACTTCGGAGTGTCGAGCCCTTTGCTCCGCCACCTCGGGGCCGGCTTGGGGGATGGAAGCTTGTCCCGCATCAAGCTCGGACCGCGTCGTCAATACCGAACACATTAACCAGCTAAGTTGCCTTCATGCTCAAAGTTTTAAATTTTTAACTTGTGTTCGGTTCGACCAAGCATTATACTTTTTTGGAAAAAAGGTCTTGTAAAAAATTTCCTTGTCCAAACTTTGTTTGTGACGCACAAATTCAAATACCCCGTTTACTTGGGGGCTCCCTTGATGGAGCTTTTCCTCTTGTATATGATTATACTTGTACGACTTCGTTCCTTGTTCGTGTATTACGCCACAATATGCACCATATTGACCTAAGCGATTTGCAAGCTGGTTTGCCTGGCTCCTGTGCTTACCCCTACATTCCCGATTGTTCGGCTAGGGAGTAAAGGGAGCACCTCTGCGATTGTCAAGACCAGGTCCTCCGAGTTCTGACCTCAGATTGGGTGAAGCCGAAAGCTAGCGCTCTTATTGTTTTCAATCATGTTCGGCACACAACGGAACTCATGAGTAAAAAAAGTCTATTGCACAAGTCTCATAGTAATAATGAGCACCGAAGAAAGGTATAAATGGGGGTACTATTTTCTTCGAAGATGCTTCTTACACTTCCTCTGTAATATAGCATAAGTTCCCTGAGCGCGCTTTGTCTGTTACAGCCTTATGGCCCGGTTGCCTGGTTATCGGAAACATTGTTGATATTCTCGACAGGTGGAGTACATAACACTTTTCGATCCTTGACCGAAGAGGGAGAAGCCGACAGTCGGTTAAGATGCGTTTAAAGTTCGGGTGAACAAAGATATGATATTAGTACTTCGGTACATACAATCATTATACATAAAATTCTTTTACCCAAGTCACTTGGGGGCTCTTAAATTTATATGAGTCGTTTTATAATAAGTGTTCTTCTTCTTAGTTGTTGCAAAGTTATTTTACTATTATTATTCATCACTCCTTTTTTCGACACGAGTGTGTGGTCGCTAGCCGGGGAGCCTAATTTCTCTCTCAAAGCCGCTAGAGTTTAGTTTGCTAAACTGGCCCAATGAGAAGTACTCCGCCTTCGGGATAGGAGGTTGAAGCCGTAGGCTGACCCGCTTGAAGTCCTGAGATAGGATGTGTCATGTTAAAGCACGACAGAAGCACTTTTTTCTAAGACCAATTTTTGGATTGGCACCGAACACTTGATCTTGTTCGGACGTCAAGTTTTTACTGACGTTTTTTGGTTTTCAAAGCTTATGACACTTTAAAACTATTTGTGTGTTTTCAGCACAAGTCTCTCAGTGCAACTCCGGACACCTTTAGAGATTCGGCAAAAACATTCTCGGATATTGCTATATATGCATCGGCGTTTCGAATTGTGTCTTCGGTCAATAGTTGGGTTGCCCGGCTCCTGCACTTGCTTCCTACGTTCCGCTTTGTTCGGCTAGGCGTGCAAAGGGAGAACCACTGCGATTGTGCTTCTAGCTCACATGGTTAAGCACCTCAGTGGAGAAAGCCGAAAACTGACTGTCACAATAAGCGTAAACTGGTCAGCTATCCGATGACTGTGTTAAATGACGGGCCATTCATAATAATGGCCAAAGTGTTTACGGCTTGACCTCGACTGTCACCGAACACTACCGGGGGCTATTAACTGGCCTCCCAAACTAAATCCTCGATATTTTGCTCCTACATTAGAGCTGAGGTTTCATGATCATGCTTAGCATGACAACCCAAAGAAAGGAACCGATAGCAGGACTATTTTCTTTGGAAGACATTTCTTATGTTAAATAGTAATATAACATATCTCTCTGCGTACCTTTGTTTATAAAACCGTATGGCCAGATTGCCTTGTTTGTCGTAAATCTTTGCCCTCATAAAGGCTTTATAAAGTAGGACAAACACTCCTCGGCTACTGGCCGAGGAGGTGGAAGCCGATGGTCGGTCAACAAAGTTTTGTACAATGCGGATCCGAGCATTAATGACGTAAAGTACTTGGATACATAGAGTCATTACACATAATTTGTGATTTTACTATGGATATCGATCCTTAATTCGGCCACCCATGCCCACATTAAGGCTCGGGGGCTACTGGGCTTCGGGCTTATTATTTACAAATATTAAAAGAGCACATCGATCCCCTGATCTGGTGTTGCCACCCGACCAGTGTCTCGGGGGCTACTGCATTGCCTGTTCAATGCAGAAAATTTTAAGTGCAATACAGTTTCCGACGAGATTTTGATCCTCACGTTGGTCAGCCGCATCCAACCTGAGTCTCGAGGACTGAGCACGCCGCTTGTTGTGTCCCGAAGTATTTTGCCGAGCTAGGACTTGATCCGCAGGCCGATTTGCAAATCAACCCGAGTCTCAGCGACTACTGGGATCAGCGGTCTTACGTCATCCTTCAGGTGCATCTCGAGTTTTAGACTGGTACACACCTTGAGGGCTACTGGCTATATATCTCGGCAGAGAATAAATTGCACCAGTCAAAAATATTGACAAAAAATCGGCCCATAGTCGGGGTGGTGCACCATCTCGGAAGCAGTCCGGCATAAAGCTCGGGTGCTAGTGGCTAGCTCCATAGAGGGCATTTCCAGCATTAAGCTCGGCTAAACTCCTTCAACTTTTTTGAACCAAGGTGATTTATGAAAGTCCGGCATTGGAGCTTGGACATAGTCCGGCGTTGGAGCTCAGATATAGTGTGGCATTGGAGCTCGGATACATTCTGGCGTTGGAGCTCGGAAGCGGTCCGACGTTGGTGCTCGTCTACAAAACATACCTCGAATGCAGTCCGGCGTTAGAGCTCGGACGCAAGAGGACACTGCCTCCCGGGAACAACTTCAAACCCGAGGTGTGGCATAAAAATAACAAGGCATTGATAAAGGCCGGAGACTTAAATGGGCTCCTCGGATACCCGACGTGTAAACTCGTCGAATGCAATTCTGCGATCCTCAAGATCGAAGATGAGAAGATTTGTTGAACCAGTTTTCAAGACCGACAACCGAAGATGAAGAACAGTTCGGAAGAATCAAGGAGCGTCCCTAACTTGAAGACCGGTTCAGGGGGCTAATGACGGTGTCCTGGACTAGGGGGTACTCACCACGTCATCTCCCGGTCTGTTAGATTGGGCCGAGGACCCCCATGGACGTATACTCATGGGCCAGTTCGGACAGCTACCGCACACATGGAAGATTCCACAAGACTTGGTGATCAAGACAAGGACTCCTCCCCACCAGCGTATTCGGCTAGGACTCTTGTTATCCTAGGCCTCTGGTGCATTATATAAACCGAGGCTAGGCTAGTCGATAGAGATATACAATAATCATACCATAGGCTAGCTTCTAGGGTTTTAGCCTCTATGATCTCGTGGTAGATCAACTCTTGTAATACTCATATCATCAATATCAATCAAGCAGGATGTAGGGTATTACCTCCATCAAGAGGGCCCGAACCTGGGTAAACATCGTGTCCCCTGCCTCCTGTTACCATTGATCCTAAATGCACAGTTCGGGACCCCCTACCCGAGATCCATCGTTTTTGACACCAACAATGATGTCATGGAAATATGAGAGTAATCGAAAGAACAATACATCATTAATTTGCCTAATATAGAAAGAAGAGGGGGAAAATCCCCTTTGACGTATATGGTGCATGTGGCACCTTTTATCCAAATGTAGCGATATTTAGAATATCTTCAGGAAAGTAGGTCATGCCAACTGATTTAGGGTGAGATTGAACATACCGCACACGTCCTCAAGTTATCTGGTACGGTGAGATGGAATCTCTAGCGGAGGTCACAAAGTCCTGAAGTGTCGGCGCACTGTACATTATATGAATGAAAGAAAACCCTCAAATCAGCTCGAATAAAAATGAATTCATGGCGATTTTCGCCGGGTGATTAAAGGAGGTAGATGAACTAGGATAAGAGATGAGATAATATCTCGTTAAATTAGTTTCCTTGTCGTCCATGAGAAAGAAACCTCAGTATGGCAGATTCCCCAACCGAGCGGAGCTAGGTCGTCCACGAGCAGCATCGAGAAAGTCAATGGCGATAGGCGGCGGCAAGCGGAAGTGGCAAAATACGGTGGGCTTTGCTGGCAGCCTGGCGGCGACGGCATGCATCAAGCTAAGTGTTTACCGCCGCAATAGGCGATGCCATGGCATAGACACGGAGGAGCTTGTGCAGGTGTGAACAGGAAGCGTACCGGAGGGGCCGAGGGGGTGGAGGGCGGGGCAAGGGTTTTGTGACGTGGGGATGGTGAGGTTTTTTTTTGAATTGGGTGGTGAGGGTTTTCTGTCCCACAAAGAATTTTGGGGGCGACGGTTTGCTAGAGCAAACCGTGTGTGACTGACGCAATACGAAAAATGAAAGTCATTGCACATGGTTCCAATTTTGGGATCCGTGTGTGATTGATGTACTACCTCCGTCCTGGTTTATTGGTCCCCCTTTGTAATTTTGACCAAATATTTAACATACTCAGACATAAATAATAAGCGTACATGTACATAAGCATAGTTCAACCATAAGTAGTACATAGTTCAACCACATTAAGGATACTCAAGCGTACATAGCTCGATCCATCCCACATCTCATCTCACATGCGGTTGGCACGATCCTGAAGCTTCTCCAGGTACTCGGCGTATGCGTCGTGTGCCACCCTGCGAGAATACTTCTGCTTGAAGGAGCCAACGACCCGTCCTCTTGCATGCGCCACAACACTTAGATATGCGTCATGAAGCTTCTGGTTGCAAAATGGGCATCCATAGCCGCCGTTCCAGGTCCTAATACGTCTGTTATGCATTCCCGCATAAAGCTCCCTCGGGATTTGCCTATTGTACCTCCTCTAGACATCTTCATCCTCACTGTCCACATCGTCAGACAACACCTATACAAATAGTAAAACAAATTTGGCATCAAATCAATGATTACATGCTGTGAAGTAGGATTAGGAATTTATGGCTATTTATTTATACATATCCAGATATTATGGTTCAATTTTTAAGCACAGTCGTCTATGTACAGACCAATCTTGAAGAAAATCATAGCACAAACATATGTAGGCCATTCAAAATCAATTGTCAAGCCCTGGCTAGGAATTATTATCACGAACACTAACCCTAGTCGGATTACTAGTAGAAATCATTTGCACAGATGAAACAACTAATCACTTATCACCTGTACCATTCCAACAATCAATACACTACAGGGATCTAACGAAACTTACTCAGATTTTATGGATTGGGAGAACATAACCATATGATTTCTATTCCAAAAAGGGGGAGGCAGGAGTAACCAGAGAAACCGTATGATCTATTTGAGACATAAATGGGTATAGATGACTAACCAACTATCTGTCATCGTCGGAGTCGTCGCCAGAGTGGTCGTCGGAGTCGTCGCCGGAGTGGTCGTCAGCGTCGGTGTGGAACTCTGCCTCCGACTATGGAAGCTCGATGTCGTCGACGATGTCAGGGTGCAGCGATAACTCGCCGGCGGTGATGACAACCTCTGTCTCCATCTCCACGTTGTGCTCCAGTGCTTTAGCAGCTCCGGCGTTGCCACTCCCTCTGATGGGGCGCTTCGGCGGCATCCACATACACTGACGACTTTGAGGACTAAGAGTGGCATCGAGGATGCAAGCGGAGAGAGAGGATTGTGTGTGTGTGTAGCGAGGATGGGGGGTGCTTCCGCTCGGGCGCACCATTAATATGGAGTAGTGGGAGTTGTGGGAGAGAGGCGGGCGGCGGTCAAACCAATGGCTCGCCTCCCGGTGAGACTGTGCACCGGACTGCTAGCATGCCTACAAAAGTTTCACATAGCCACTCGCATGCCTCCCGATGACATTATGCAGTAGGCACGCCTTCGTCAATTCACACACCTGCACGCATGCCTCCCCGTTTGCCTGCACGACGGACGCGTCCCGTGAACTCACGCCTGCTCGCACGGCACACGAG
Organism: Triticum dicoccoides; assembly: GCF_002162155.2. Classification (NCBI taxonomy): domain Eukaryota; kingdom Viridiplantae; phylum Streptophyta; class Magnoliopsida; order Poales; family Poaceae; genus Triticum; species Triticum dicoccoides. Next base: position 104,613,626 of record NC_041392.1, read on the forward strand.
GCGCGCGGCGGCACGTATATTGTTTTTCTATTGGATGATTAATGCCGCCGCTTTATTGCTTAACCGAAGCATGGCATGTATCCATTGTTGGTCTAATGCTGACGGTTCGAATAAATAATCCATTTGGGATATTGGTTCCCAATTATTAATAATCTCCCGTCTGCAATTAGATAAAGATTACATCAAAACTGGTCTCAAATTTGACAAAAATGTACAATGCCACTTTATATTGGTGTCCATATGTATATACGATAAGTTTCATGAACTTTAAATAAGTTCTGGATGTACTAGAATTTAAAAATCAAGATTCTCAATATTTGAAATTTGTTGCACGGGGAGTAAACATGCACCCAGTGAGACACATATGTTTTTGCAATCCATTTAGGTGCACTGTCACGTGTGTATGTAGCTCAAATTTGAATTTTACACATTATACCCGTAGAAAATCAATCAATGTACTAAAACATCTTAATGATCTCTGTGATTTTTTTGAAATTAAAACGTCCCTCATTTGGTAACATATATGTTCACCGCGGGATAATTAATTTAACATGCATCGTAGTTGTGGTGGATTCGCGGTGTGTGTGTGGGTGTGTGCGGCTGGGGGTGGCGGATGGCTCGCAGTACATTACGAGTTGTGAGCCACCGTGTGGGTTGGCCGTTTTGTTAGGCAGGCCGGTGCCACATCAGAGTCGTGAAATCGTTATTTAAAACATTACGCAACCCTTTCATACATAAATGTTTTGTCCACATGCAGTCGATGGTTGTCCTACACGACACTCCATACTCATGTGTGACGCTTTCTGTGGGCCCGCGAGGTCGTCATCCATCACTTTGACGAATAGCCGACAGTGAGGTTAATTTGACCAGTAAGGTAGAATCTTTTTTGTTTGTGTTATGGTGGTATATAGTACGCGCCAAAGATGTGAGAGGGGACTAGCATATATACTATACGTACACGATCGTGAACAAGTACACCTCACTCAGTGTCGGGACTTTTTGGTTTCCGACGCATGTGCCACATCAAAATTGTGAAATTGGCTATTCAAACATCACACAACAACTTTTTGGGCCACATGCATATCCTAGCTAGGACACTCACGTGTGATGCTTCCATCTGTGGGCCCACGAGGCCATCATCGATGCATGCATGCATCACTTTGACCTACATCGGGAGAGGTTAATTAATTTCACCATCGATGAGGATTCTTTTGGGTCATACATATATTTGTTGGGGAACGCAGTAATTTCAAAAAAATCCTACGCACACGCAAGATCCATCTAGGTGATGCATAGCAACTAGAGGGGAAGAGTGTTGTCCACGTACCCTCGTAGACCGTAAGCAGAAGCATTATGACAATGCGGTTGATGTAGTCATACGTCTTCACAATCTGACCGATCCTAGCACCGAAGGTACGGCACCTCCGCGATCTGCACACGTTCAGCTCGATGACGTCCCGCGAACTCTAGATCCAGCTGAGTGTCGAGGGAGAGTTTCGTTAGCACAACGGCATGATGACGGTGATGATGAAGCTACTGGCGCAGGGCTTCGCCTAAGCACTGCAATGATATGACCGAGGTGGAAATCTCTGGAGGGGGCACCGCACACGGCTAAACAATCAACTTGTGTATCTATGGGGTTACCCCTCCCCCGTATATAAAGGAGTGGAGGAGGGGGAGGGCCGGCCCCTCTATGGCGCGCCCAAGGGGAGTACTACTCCCACCGGGAGTAGGATTCCCCCTTCCCTAGTTCGATTAGGAGAGGAAGGAAGGGGGAGAGAGGGCAAAGGAAAGGGGGGCCGACCCCCCACCCAATTCGGATTAGGCTTGGGGGGGCACCCTTGTCGTTGTCAAAACCGGCGGATCTCGGGTAGGGGGTCCCGAACCATGCGTCTAAGGTCGATGGTAACAGGAGACAGGGGACACGATGTTTACCCAGGTTTGGGCCCTCTCTATGGAGGTAATACCCTACGTCTTGCTTGATTGATATTGATGAATATGAGTATTACAAGAGTTGATCTACCACGAGATCATAATGGCTAAACCTTAGAGGTCTAGCTTGTATGGCTATGGTCATGAATATATATCTCCCCTCCGGAGTAAGTCCTCCGGTTTATATAGACATTGGGAGGATCTAGGGTTACACAAGGTCGGTTACAAAGAAAGGAATCTACATATTTGGTCGCCAAGCTTGCCCTCCACGCCAAGGAGAGTCCCATCCAGACACGGGTGCAGTCTTTGGTCTTCGTATCTTCACAGCCCATCAGTCCGGCCCATGGCTAATAGGCCAAACGTCCGAGGACCCTTTAGTCTAGGACTCCCTCATTAGCCCCTGAACCTGGCTTAAATGACAAGGTATCCAGCGCGTAGATCTGTCTTCGGCATTGCAAGGCGGGTTCCTCCTTCCGAACTCCAAGATAGTCTTTGGACGTATTGATCGTGTCCGGACCTGTAACATACACACCACACACAACCGCAGAGAGAATATAATAATCCACGGGTCCAATGCGCTGACAACTTTTTACAACATGACATCACGTCTGCCCGGTCATAATTTCGAACCATTTTTCGTCTGCCGCTCCATGTTTCGAGATGCGGTTGCCATTGGCATGTCCTGTCGAAGCAGAGATCGTGCCCCTTATTGTGGGATTCTCATCAATACGGGCATGGGTAACCCAACCGTGACATTTACACAGCCCCTGGGAGTAGGCGAATTTTAAGGCGAGCAGGGAGGCGTTCAATATTCACTTCCCTTATAAGGAGATAAGAATCCCCTTTCTTCTCCCATGCTTTCTCTCTTCCTCTCCCTTCCATTCTTGAGCTCCAGCGCAAAAGTTCTCATCTTTTTCCCACTCGAGCAAGCACTCAACCATGTCCGGATCCGGAGATCAAGGCAAGTGGATGGCCTCCTCTGTCAAGGAGAAGGACATTGCCGAGCTTCGGGCGACCGGGTATCTGGCGAAGGAAATCGCCCACCGTCTTCCAGCCAAGGGGCAAATCGTCCCCACACCGAAGCCCAGTGAGAGGGTGGTATTCATCCCCCATTTCCTCCGTGGGCTAGGGTTTCCACTGCATCCCTTCCTCCGCAGGCTGATGTTCTATTACGGGATAGACCTCCATGATCTATCCCCGAACTCCTTCCTCAACATCTCGGCTTTCATCGTCCTGTGTGAGGCCTTCCTCCACATCAAATCCCACTTCGGGCTGGCTCCAGGTCTTCAACGTGAAGCTGAAGGTGGTGGATGGCCAGCACGCGGAATGCGGAGGTGCTATGGTGAGCAAGCTGGCCAATGTCTCCTGGCCAAAAGGCACTTTCATGGAGACTGTCAAGGAATGGCAGAAACAATGGTTCTACATCACAGAACCCCACGATGCCACCTGGGCCGTGGCTGCCGAATTCAACTCCGGCGCTCCCATGCGACTCACCTCTTGGGTCGAGAAGAGCCCGAACTGGTGTTTGTCAGACGAGCTGATAGTGCTGCAAACGCGCATTCAAAGCATGGTGGATAAAGACATCAAGCTCGTCGACGTAATCCAAGTAATGCTGGTGTGCCAGATCCTCCCCTGCCAAAGCCGAAACCGCCCTCTATGTGAGTTCAATACGAAGAAGCACCATACCCTGGAGAGGCTCTTCGAAACAACTCACGAAGATGCCTGGAAGTTGCTCTTTAAGGGCAACGAAATACCGCCGGCCACAGATTCGGTCCGCGGGCACGACATTAACCACCTCCCCAATGAGGTATGTTATTTTTAACACATCCCCTACTTGCTTGTTTCAAGGATGATATCTAAGCTTTTATTATCATTGCTTCTATAGAACTGGATGGAGAGGGCGAAGCAGATCCGGTGTCCGTCTCCGCTACCTGAAGAACCAGTCATCCCGCGTTTAGCGAAGATGCTGGAGCTGGCTCCTTATAAGGCGCCAGAGAAGAAGGCCACAGGAAAGGCCAAGGGGGTCCGGAGTGGCCCCCGCCGCAAGGGCGCTTCGAACGTGACGTCCGAAGACAAGACCCGCTCCTCCGCCGCCGAAGATGATGACGATGAGGAGGAGGAAAGCGATTCTCCCCCTGATAGGGGGAGGAAGAAGAGGGCGGCCTCCATAATTCTAGAGGTGGAGGCGCGCAAGAAGGAGAAAGGCCCACTCATGGGCAGCTCCACATGGGACGTCGAAAGCAGTCCGAGGCAACGCCCCCGCACTAAGCCTCGAGCTGCATCGTAAGTGCTAAGCCTCATATCTACCCATAAATCAAGTCTCTCCTCCTTGTTGTATTGACATGATTGGTTATGTTATCATAGTCCAGCCCACGACCACTCCCAGTGATCCTCGTCAGGAGGTTCGTTGGATTCGAAGGTGATGGCCAGCGAGTCACCGCCGGCCGCTCACTCCCCCAAGGCCAAGGACGACGCGGAGGTGCTGTCCCGAAGGACTTTCCTAGGCCGGGAAGAGGCTCAGGAGGCGCCAGAAGGCGATGCCTCCATCACCAGACACCAGGGGGAGTCGATCTCCATGGAGACAAGTGGGGAGGAGGGCCATATTCAGTTCGGCCCTCAGCCAGACTCGATTCCGGAGACCGATGCGGCTCCAGAATCCGGCACCCAACCTCCATTGAAATAAGGGGGTATGCCTATTCCGCCGGTGACCCCTGTCCAACCAGGGCACTGGATAATCTGTTAGAAGCGCCGCAAGGCGCTTCCATTGTGGATGAGAACCGTGTACTTATGGGAACGGTGATTGAAAGGGTTCAGTCCGCCAAGAGCGAACTAACCGAAGCCTGCAGCAGCCTGTTGACAGGTTTTGAGGTAAGCGACGCAAAAAGAGAAAATCTCAATATAGACAGTAGCCCCTAAGACACTGTCCGGTGTTCGGAAAGAAAAGCCGGACAGAGGATCAATCCTATATTACAGGAAACTAACTAAATTGTCTGAAATGAATACGCAGGCGTCGCTCTTGGCCGCAGCCTCACATACTGCTGAGGTCTCCGAATTGAAGCGAAGACTGGAGCAGGCCGAGGAGGAGCTCGGCCAGGTGGGGAGGCAGCTCCAAGAAAAACAAGGTATGTGATAACCCGTTATGTATTCGAAAAAGTAAAATGATATGCATTTGACTGAAGTGTCATGATATGTACATAAGCGACGACCGAGGTCGAGGCCCTGAGAAAGGCCCTGGCTGAAGCCAAGGGGAAGGCTGTCAAGGACCAGGCCGCCCGTAAGAAGTTCAAGTCCCGGGTCAATGAAGTCCAACAGGAGCTCCAGGACATGGTGAGGAAGTGCGAGACCTTGGAGCACAGTGCGTCAGCTCAAGAGGCCGAACTCGCCAAGGCTCTTAAGAGTGCGGAGACAGCCCGGGGTGAAGCCCAGGGCGCCCTCCAAGAGATCCAGGAGGCCAGGAAGATCGCGGCGGGTAAGGCATTCAATCAAAGCAAGAATGTGAAGAGGAAATATCTTTTACTAACCCGGGTTCAGACTTCTCCAGGGGCTTTTGCTGATCTGCCACGCAGTGTGACCGACACCGCGGAGTTCTTCTGAGCCGAAGAAGGGAGCTCCACGGAGAAATTGTTCTGGTCGCAATATCTTGCACTAGAACATCCGGTGCCCTTCAGCGATCAGCTAAAACAGTTGGTCGAGCTGCACAGGGTGGCTGAACTAGCCATGAAGGATTTAGTAATCCGGCTGTGGCCAGCCGAAGCTATACCTAGTAGTTACCTCGGCCTCATGAAGAGGCTGGTGGATGCCTGTTGTCGGTGTCAAAACTGGCGGATCTCGGGTAGGGGGTCCCGAACTGTGCGTCTAGGCAGATGGTAACAGGAGGCAGGGGACATGATGTTTACCTAGGTTCGGGCCCTCTTGATGGAGGTAATACCCTACGTCCTGCTTGATTGTTCTTGATAATATGAGTAGTACAAGAGTTGATCTACCACAAGATCAAAGAGGCTAAACCCTAGAAGCTAGCCTATGGTATGATTGTCTGTTGTCCTACGGACTAAAACCCTCCGGTTTATATAGGCACCGGAGGGGACTAGGGTTACACAGAGTCGGTTACAAGGAAGGAGATCTACATATCCGTATTGCCAAGCTTGCCTTCCACGCCAAGGAAAGTCCCATCCGGACATGGGACAAAGTCTTTAATCTTGTATCTTAATAGTCCAACACTCCGTCCAAAGGATATAATCCGGCTGTCCGGATACCCCCTAATCCAGGACTCCCTTAGTAGCCCCTGAACCAGGCTTCAATGACGATGAGTCCGGCGCGCAGATTGTCTTCGGCATTGCAAGGCGGGTTCCTCCTACGAATACTTCATAGAAGATTTTGAACACGAGGATCGTGTCCGGCTCTGCAAAACAAGTTCCACATACCACCGTAGAGAGAATAATGTTTCCACAAATCTAATCTGCTTATGTACCCCATAGCGTGACATCACACCACCGCCAGGTCTTTATTCGGATCATTTTTCATAACCCATCTCAGCGTGTTTCGCGAGGCGGTTTCCTTGGCACGTCTTGTCAAAGCAGAGATCGTGTCCCCTTATTACGGGATTCCCATCAATACGGACGTGGGTAACCCAACCACGCCATCAATTACGGCGCTTGGGGGATAAGCGAGTTTTTTACCAGGCTGGTGGGGGCGCATAGTTTCGTCCGCCCTTATAAAGGGATAAGGGTTCACCTTTTTCTACCCACACCTTCTTCCTCCTTGCTCATCCATTCTTGCGCACTCGAGCTCCAGCGCCCAAGTCCACATCCTTCTCCTCAACTCTCTCCAAACATGTCCGGAGCGGGAGGCAAGTGGATGGTCTCCTTCGTCACGGAGGGACACATCAAAAAACTACATGGGGCCGAATACTTATCCGCGGATATCGCGCACCGGCTGCCAGCCGCGGGGCAGATCGTCCTTACCCCGGAACCTTACGAAAGGGTGGTTTTCCTCCCCCACTTCGTCCGCGGACTGGGGTTTCCCCTCCATCCATTTGTCGGCGGCCTTATGTTCTATTATGGGCTGGACTTTCATGATCTGGCCCCGAATTTTATCCTCAACATCTCGGCGTTCATCGTCGTGTGCGAGGCTTTCTCCGCATCCGGCCCCACTTCGGCCTGTGGCTGAAGACCTTCAATGTCAAGGCGAAGGTAGTAGGTGGACAACAAGCGGAATGTGGCGGAGCCATGGTGGACAAAATGCCCAACGTTACATGGCTCGAGGGCTCCTTCGTGGAGACCATAAAGGGGTGGCAATCGGGGTGGTTCTACATCACCAAGCCACGTGACACCAACGGGGTGGCGGCCCCCGAGTTTCGATCCGGAATCCCCATTCGGCTTACTTCCTGGAAGGAGAAGGGCCTGTCGTGGGGCTCATCGGTGGAGCTTGACGGACTCCAGAAGTGTATCCGGAACATGATAAGCAAGAAACTCAAGCTTGTCAACATAGTCCAGGTCATGCTCTTCCGCCGGATCCTCCCGTGTCAACAACGGGCTTTCAACTTATGGGAGTTCGACCCGGCCCAGCACCAAACTCTACGCGAGCTCTTCGACACGATGCATCAGGACATCTGGAAGGTGCTGTTCAAGGGCGCCGAGGTCACCCCTCCCCTTACCGAGGACCGCGGGCTAAGCGTGACGCGCCTTGCGAATCCGGTAAGTTCTGTACATCTTGTAGGGTATTTATTTTCCATAGTTTAACCATGGGCGGGATCTGAGCTCCCATGCCTTTGACAGGACTGGGTGGAGACATCGGAGCAGATTGACTGCTCGACCCCTCTGCCCGAAGACCATGCAGACACTCTCCTGACGGAGATGTGGACTCCGGCTCCTTATGAGGTGCTGGAGAAGAAGATCAAGAAGAAGGCCACGGGAACCCGAAAGAGTTCCCGATGCCAGGTGGTATCGGACTCATCGTCCGATAACTCCGAGGCGCACTCCTCCCGTGAAAACGAGGGGGAGGAAGATGAAGATTTTACCCCTCCAGCCGGGGGAGACAAGAAAAGGAAGGCCGCCCCAACCGGGGAGACCGAAGGGTCTAAGAAGGGAAGAACTCTCCTTCCGGACTATTCCACCAGCGCCGCCGATAGCGAAGACGAGTGGTTACTCAGGGCCAAGCCCCTGGAGAAGTCGTAAGTATTCGGACACCAGAGTAACTCATAGCATACTTCTATTGCACTACTTCTCCTAACGTCGAATATGATCATGCAGTCCGCCCTGAGCCCGTATCGACGTACCCTTATCGGACGGTTCCTTGGACTCATCGGATATGAATAGTGAGTCACTTACCACCGCCTCCTCTCCTCGCCCTATGGAGAATGTCGAGGTATTGTCTCAACAGGCACCGAGCCGGGGGGAGATAGTCCTGGAGGCGCTTCAAGGCGACCTTCCGGACTCAAGGCGCAAAGGGAGCAGGACTCCCAAGGGCTCAAAGTTTGTCCCTAGCCGAACGCCGCGCCGGAACCTCCAGTGGTTCCGGACTTCGGTAGGCGGCCCCCTTCCAAGGGGGCAAGCCGCCTGTGCCAGTGACCTCTGTCTATCCAGAGGCACCAGACAACATGCTGGGAGCGCTCCGTTGCGCTTCCATCGACGAAGAGCACCACACTATTATGAGTGTGGTGATCAAGAAGGTTCAGTCCGCCTAGAGCGGACTGACTGAAGCCTGTGCCAGCCTTCTAACAGGCTTTGAGGTAAGTATTTAAAATATAGGAAAATATTACCGCATAGACAGTAGCCCTTGATGCTCTGTTTGGTGGTCACAAAGAAAAGCCAAATAGAGGATAAAATAATATCTGTAGGAGTCTAATACAAGTATGTCTATATGCGTATGCAGGCTTCGCTGCTGACATCTGCCGCACTGACTGCGGAGGTCGCCGCACTGAAGCAGAACCTCGAGCGGTCCGAGAAAGAACTCGGCCTTGCCAAGAGGCAGGTCGAGGAGAACAAAGGTAAGTAATACCTTGTCTATATATATAAGATGTGGTTGCAAAATGATAGGATCACCATGGATGTGCCGGGAGCCACGACTGAAGTGGCGACCCTGAAGCATGCGCTGTCCGAGGCCGAAAACAAAGCGGCCGAGGAGCGCACCGAGCGGGAGAAACAAGAGGCACGGGTGGGCGAGGTGCAGCAAGAGCTCTAGGCTCTCGTGAAGAAGCACGAGACTTTGGAGCTTGACTCGAAGATGCGAGAGTCCGAGCTTGCCGCGGCCTTCGAGAGCACAAAGCATGCCAAGGCTGAAGGCCAAAAGGCCCTCCAGGAAATTGAGGCGATGAGGAAGATAGCGGCGGGTAAGGCATTCAATATGCAAAGCAAGCATGTGAAAGTAAATTACTTGTTACTTACCCGAGTCCGGAGCTCTCCAGGAGCATTCGCAGATTTGCCCCGCAGTGTGTCGGATGACGCAAAGTATTACCAGGCCGAGGAGGGAATATCGACAGACAATTTGTTCTGGTCTCAGTATACTGGGACCGAACACCCGATGCCTGTGAGCGACCAGCTGAAGCAACTGGTCGAGCTGCACAAGGCGGCCAAACAGGCCATGAGGGGCCTTATAGTTCGGATGTGGCCTGGCGACTGCCTTCCCAACAGCTACTTCGGCCTCGTGAGGCGGCTTGTGGATGCCTGCCCACGGCTGGCAGTCATAAAGTGATTTGTCTGCATCGAAGGTGCACGCCGGGCTTTTGCTCATGCAAAGGTGCAATGGGCCAAGATGGACGCCAAGAAGCTGGTGAAGGAGGGGCCACCGCAGGGCAAGGAGCATCGCCACCTCGAAATGTATTATGAGGGTGTCCTGAAGGGTGCCTGTCTTGTGGCGGACGAGTGTGCGAAGGATGTATTTTTTGAATGAAATTGCTCGTGTGATCCTGTATTATGAAAACTTGTTCATATGTGCTATGCAACGCTTGTTTGAATTTAAAATATTACCTTATGTGCGACTGTTTATTAAATCTGAGAGATGGCCAGTCGTCGGCTTCTGCCCCCATGCCACGAGTGCTGGGGTGTTCGGGATAAATCTAAGCACTCTTTTTCCCATTGTTGGGTCCTTCGAGGGAGGTGCTCAGCACAACGAACAAGGCAATCCGACTATAATGCTTTATCACTCTCACTTAGCCATAGAAGTCTACAATTTTAAATTTTGGTGAAGCCCCTAGTATTTTGAAGGCCATATTCAGGGCGCTATACACGCCTTAAGCCGGACAAAGCCGACTCCTTTCTCTAAGCGGCATAAGTCTTTAGGGACTCGAGACCTCTCGAACAGTGACCAGCTCTCACCTTATCATGATAGTCAGTTTTAGCTTTCTCTACTGAGGTGCTTACCTAGATGAACCGGGGCACAATCACAGTAGTTCTCTGAGTGTGCTACCTTAGCCGATATAGCAGAACGTAAGGTACCAAAACATGGGAGCAGGGCAAACCCAACTATTGACCCAGGACATGATTCGGAGCTGATGCATATAATGCTATAACTTCGGGGTGCCGCACTGTCAAAAGTGTTCGGACTTCTCACGTCGTATTATGGGGTATGCTTAAGCCCCTGGCGTATTGGCCGTACCAGAGTGTACGGGTGCTGAATGTCATGAATGAACATATATATAAAAAAGAATAGAGAATGCAGTAATAGTCTAGTGCTATGCATTGTTTATTCAAAAAGGTGCGTCGAAGCAGAATGATACAAGTAGTGCGATAAGCTAAAAGTAGGACTATTTGACATGTCCCCTCCGAGGGCAAGCTGAGGAATGGTATTTAAAGCAGGTATTTCACTCGTTTTGAGAGACCACCTGGGAGTTCCATGGTATGACGTAGCTTTCTGCCTCCTTGGTTGTTGTATCGTGTGTTCGGCAATCGTACTGCTGGACGGGGTTTCCAGAGAGTAAAGTCCTGAAAGAGAGAAAAAATAATAAAGCGGGCAGCCCCTAGTGCAGTTGAGCCGCATTTTGGGGTGTGCCGTAGTTGTGCCCCCCCCACCTATGCCCATGGTATTTTCAATGCATAATTATGTACGTGTGGCGCGGATTTCGCCGTTTGGATGGGACTGGGGTGGGGGGCGCATTGCTATGCGAGCTCGGAACATGCCAGGCGGTCTTGTTGTAGATTACTCTGGGCGCGCTTGACGGTGTCCGGGTGTTTAATCAACGAAATGGTGGATTTCCCGAAGAGGCTGCTTTGTGCTTCTGCTGCGAGGGCCGCAATGTGCTCCTCCATGCGGAGAGAGCGCTCTGTGTTTCCATTCGATGTGATGACCCCCCGAGGTCCTGGCATCTTGAGCTTGAGGTATGCATAATGCGGTACCGCATTGAATCTCGCAAATGCGGTTCGCCCGAGCAGTGCGTGATAGCCACTGCGGAACGGGACTATATCGAAGATTATCTCCTCGCTTTGGAATTTATCCGGGGATCCGAAGACCACTTCCAGTGTGACTGAGCCTGTGCAATGGGCCTCTACACCTGGTATGACGCCTTTGAAAGTCGTTTTTGTGGGTTTGATCCTTGAGGGGTCTATACCCATTTTGTGCACTGTGTCCTGATAAAGCAGGTTCAGGCTGCTGCCGCCGTGCATAAGGACTCGAGTGAGGTGAAATCCGTTGATGATTGGGTCTAGGACCAGTGCGGCGAATCCGCCATGACGGATACTAGTGGGGTAGTCCCTTCGATCGAAGGTGATCGGACAGGAGGACCATGGGTTGAACTTTGGGGCGACTGGCTCCAACGCATATACGTCCCTTAGCACACGCTTCCGCTCCCTCTTGGGGATGTGGGTTGCGTATATCATGTTTACCGTCCGCACTTGTGGGGGGAACCTCTTCTGTCCTTCGGTGTTCGGCGGCCGGGGCTCCTCCTCGTCATCGCTATGTAACCCCTTATCTTTGTTTTCGGCATTTAACTTGCTGGCCTGCTTGAACACCCAACATTCCTTGTTGGTGTGGTTGGCTGGCTTGTCGTGGGTGCCGTGTATTTTACACGAGCGATCGAGTATACGGTCCAAACTGGACGGTCCCAGAGTGCATCTTTTGAATGGCTTTTTCCGCTGACCGGGTTTAGAGCCTTTGAATCTGACATTGACTACCGTATCATCGGTATTGTCGCTATTGATGCGGCGCTTGTGTTTGCTGTGATGTGACCTGCCATTGCTATCCTTGGTATCCGAAGTACCATGGTTCTTTGATATGTTATTGCTGCAAGCCAGCCATCTGTCCTCTCCCGCGCAAAAGCGGGTCATGAGTGCCGCGAGGGCTGCCATAGATTTCGGCTTTTCCTGGCCAAGGTACCGGGCGAGCCACTCGTCGCGGATGTTGTGCTTAAAAGCTGCTAGGGCCTCTGCATCCGGACAATCGATGATTTGATTTTTCTTTGTCAGGAACCGTGTTCAGAATTGCCTGGCCGATTCCTCTGGCTGCTGAATTATGTGGCTCAAGTCATCGGCATCTGGTGGTCGCACATAAGTGCCCTGGAAGTTGTCGAGGAATGCGGCTTCCAGATCTTCCCAACAACCAATGGATTCTGCTGGCAGGCTATTGAGCTAATGCCGAGCTGGTCCTTTGAGTTTAAGTGGGAGGTATTTGATGGCGTGCAGATCGTCACCGCAGGCCATGTGGATGTGCAGGAGGAAGTCCTCGATCCATACCGTAGGATATGTTGTGCCGTCGTAGGATTCGATATTTACGGGTTTGAAACCCTCTAGGATTTGGTGATCCATTACTTCGTCTGTGAAGCATAGGGGGTGTGCGGCGACCTCCGTACCGGGCTATATCGCGACGCAGCTCAAATGAGTCTTGTCCGCTGTGTTCGGCCCGTCCGGATTTACTTTTACTGTATCCGGCGTGAGGATTATCGTCTTGCATAGTGGCACGCCCTCGTGATCCGTAGATCGATCTTGCGTGTTTTGCTTTTTCCTCCAATATGTCTCGCAGGTATAGCATGTTTCCCCGTGCCTTGACATTTTTGTTTGAGTGGCGTCAGGGTGCGGGCTGAGCTTTTGGCTAAAGTGCCTCTCTGTCGCGGCCACGAGGTGGCCGATCAGCTGCGTCATACGCTGGAGATGTAGGTTTTAATGCTTCCTCCTCCAGTCAGGGTAGCAACCTGCACTTTGGGTAATTCTTGGAGGGGCATTCGAGTTCATATTCCTCGGCCGCAAGGAATTCAGTCCATCTGTCAGCTAGCAAATCTTGATCAGCTTGAAGTTGCGATTGCTTTTTCTTAAGACTATTTGTCGTGGCTATAAGCCGGCGCTTGAAGCGCTCTTGCTCGACGGGATCCTCAGGCACGACAAATTCGTCATCGTCGAGGCTTGCCTTGTCTTCGGAGGGAGGTGTGTAATTATCATCCTCCTCCTCTCTATCTGCCGCTCTCTCGGGAGGGATGGCTTTCTCCATCCTCCTGCTCTAAATCTTGCTGGAGGGGATTGTCGCCATCTTCGGCACTGTCCGGAGTGCTATTATCTCTTGTGCCGGTATCACCGCTTTTGCCTTGGTGAGACTTAGAACGGTGCCGCTGACGTCGACGCTTGGGTTGCTTCTTGGAGGGGTCATCCTCTGCTGTCCCGTCGCCATTGCCTTCTTTGGGTGTGTCCACCATATATATATATATATATATATATATATATATATATATATATATATATATATATATATAT
>NC_041392.1:104627724-104646324 GCF_002162155.2 Triticum dicoccoides
TCATATGATGAGGTGGCTGTCCAGTGCCCTGTGGGTAGTGGTTCTTGTTTGTCTCCTGCATCATCGTCCATACCGTCGATGTCTTCGGAGTCGAAGTCGAGCATGTCGGTTAAATTGTCGACAGTGGCTACTAAGTGGGTGGTGGGTGGGCGGCGAATTTCTTCGTCATCCGCATCCCAATCCTGCCGGACATAGTTCGGCCAGGACTCTCCTGACAGGGAGAGAGACCTTAATGAGTTCAGTATGTCGCCGAAGGGCGAGTGCTGAAAGATATCCGCGGAGGTGAACTCCATGATCGGCGCCCAGTTGGATTTGATAGGCACGAGCGCAAGGGGTTCGGAGTCCGTGGCCAAGGAAGAATCCGGCAATTTGGCATCACGGCTCCCATGAAAGGTAAGGCCGATACTCGGCTCGATCGCCGCTGAGAATGCGGCCTCCATGGCGGGGTCTATACCCCCGTCCATGGATGGCGCAATTGGCTCCGAATTGAGGGTAGGAGCGGTTGCCGGTGCGGTCTCCTGAACACTGTCCGATGGTAGAGCTAAATCATGCTCATCGTGACCGTGCGGCGCGCTCAGCAGGGGCTCGAATCCGTCGAAGATCAAGTCTCCGCGGATGTCATATGTGTAGTTTAAGCTTCCAAACCTGACCTGGTCGCCGGGCGCGTAACTCTCGATCTGCTCCAGATGGCGAAGCGAGTTGGCCCGCAGTGCGAAGCCACCGAATACAAAGATCTGTCCGGGAAGAAAAGTCTCACCCTGGACTGTATCGCTATCGATGATCGAAGGAGCCATCAAGCCTAATGATGACGACACAGAGGAACTCTCAATGAAAGCACCAATGTCAGTGTCAAAACCGGCGGATCTCGGGTAGGGGGTCCCGAACTGTGCGTCTAGGCGGATGGTAACAGGAGGCAGGGGACACGATGTTTACCCAGGTTCGGGCCCTCTTGATGGAGGTAATACCCTACGTCCTGCTTGATTGTTCTTGATAATATGAGTAGTACAAGAGTTGATCTACCATGATATCAAAGAGGCTAAACCCTAGAAGCTAGCCTATGGTATGATTGTCTGTTGTCCTACGGACTAAAACCCTCCGATTTATATAGGCACCGGAGGGGACTAGGGTTACACAGAGTCGGTTACAAGGAAGGAGATCTACATACCCGTATTGCCAAGCTTGCCTTCCACGCCAAGGAAAGTCCCATCCGGACACGGGACGAAGTCTTTAATCTTGTATCTTCATAGTACAACAGTCCGACCAAAGGATATAATCCGGTTGTCTGGATACCCTCTAATCCAGGACTCCCTCAAATGTCCTCGGCTGGATGTCATCAAGCGGTCCGTCTGCATCGAGGGCGCATGTCTAGCCTTCTCTTATGTCAAGGTCTGGTGGGCGAAGATGGACGCCATCAAGTTAGCGACCAAGGGCCACCTGAGGGCAAGGAGCACCGCACACCCGAGCGATACTTTGGCAATGTCTTGGAAGGGTCCCGCATTGTTGCGGATCAGTGTGTGAAAGACACGATCTTTGAATAAATGTATTCAAGTTCCTTCTATCTTGTATGATAAAACAAAGTGGGTTTGTAATATAATGCTTGTTATGTTTTTAAATTTTACTTCATGTGCGGCCGTGTTGTATGAAATCTGAGGGTTGGCCAGTCGTCGGCTTCTGCCCCCATGTAGGTAGTACGGGGGTGTTCGGGATGGAATCTAAAAAATCTTGATCCAATTATATGGTCCTTGAAGGAGTTGTTTAGCGCAACGACCCAGGCAACCAGACTATGCGGCTTTAATGCCCTCACTTAGCCATAGGAGTTTGACAATAAAAACATAGGCGCAACACCTAGTATCCGAACTAGTGTGCTATAAGCATCTGATCGGGAAGTACCGATCCTTCGCGTAATGCGGAAGAAATGTCCAACGATTTGCAACCTCCGAACAGCTGACCGGCTCTCGCCGCATCATGATAGGCAGTTATCGGCTTTCTCTACTGAGGTGCTCGTTTGGATAAACCAAGGCACAATCGCAGTAGTTCTCCCTTTACTACCTTAGACGATATAGCGGAACGTAAGGTAGCAAGCACAGGAGCCGGGCAATCCAACTATTGACCAAAGACATGATTCGGGGTGACGAACTATACTTATAAAAGGAGTTCGAACTTTTGTTGCCATAGTGTGGGGTGCTATGAAGTCCCTGGCAAACATCAAACGTACCAAAGTGTACGGGTGCTACCTGATAGGGTTACCCACAGGGGAAAAAAGAAAAAAAAGAAAGAAAACAAAAAGGGTGCAAAGGTGAAAAGCTGGGGTCCTAAAGCTCCAGCCATGAACTGTTTTCAGTGTAATTTGATTAATACGTCGAGGTGCATTGATACAAGTAGTGCGACAAGAAAAAGGCTATTTATCATGCCAAAAACCAAGGGAGAGCTGCATGTGGGTCCTGAAAAACAGGTAGAGTGATTGTTAATGAAACCACCTTGAAAATCCCTCATACGTCTGCGTTTCTTGCCGTCTTGGTGTGTTTATCCTTCAAGAGGGTTGGCGATCAGGCCATCAGATGGGGCCTGCGGGATTGAAACCTGAAAAGGAAATGAATAAAAGTGAAAGTATGTGTGTATCCGGTGTCAGTTGAGCCGTACTGTGGATCACAAGCTAGATATGCCTCCGTTGATGCCCATGGAACTTTGAGTGCGCAGTTATATACGCGTGGCACGAGTGCCACCACTTGATCGGGACTGATACGGGGGCTGGATTGCTAGTCTAGCTCTTGACGAGCGAGATTTCCTGCTGCAGGGTAGTTCGGACCCTCTTGACGATGTCCATGGGCTCGGCAGCCGAATAAAGGTTCTGCTTAAGAAGGCCGCTCTGTACTTCTGCTACTAAGGTAGTTGTGTGCTCTTCTGTACGGAGGGAGCATTCTATATTTCCATTGACTGCTATGATGCCACGTAGACCGGGCATCTTGAGCTTGAGATAAGCATAGTGTGGCACTGCGTTGAATCGATCGAATGCAGTCCTTCTGAGCAGTGCATGATAGCCACTGCGAAAGGGGACTATGTCAAAAATTAACTCCTCGCTTCGGAAATTCTCTGGAGATCCGAAGACGACCTCGAGCGCGATTGAGCCCGTACAACGGGCCTCTACACCTGGTATGACTCCTTTGAAGGTAGTCTTTGTGGGCTTGATCCGTGATGGATTAATGCCCATTTTGCGCACTGTGTCCTAATAGAGAAGATTGAGGCTGCTACCTCCGTCCATAAGGACTCGCGTCAGGTGGAACCCATCAATTATTGGGCACAGGACCAGTGCGGCTGAACCGCCATGACAGATACTGGTCGGATTATCCCGGTGATCGAAAGTGATCGGGCATGATGACCATGGATTAAATTTTGGGGCAACTGGCTCTATCGCGTAGACATCCCTGAGCGCGCGCTTGCACTCCCTCTTGGGGATGTGATTAGCATATATCATGTTCACCATTTTGACCTGAGGGGGAAACTTCTTCTGTCCCCCTGTGTTCGGTGGTCGGGGCTCCTTGTCGTCGTCCTCGCTTTGTGATCCCTTATCCTTGTTTTCGGCATTTAGCTTGCCGACCTGTTTAAAAACCCAACAATATCTATTGGTGTGATTGGGTGGTTTGTCTGGGGTGCCATGAATCTGGCACGGACGATCAAGTATGCGCTCCAAGCTGGATGGGTCCGAATTGTTCTTTTGAAACGGCTTCTTCCGCTGACTGGACTTAGAGCCACTGAATTCGGCATTGACTCTCGTATCCTCGGTGTTGTCATTGTTGTTTCGATGCTTGTATCTGTTGCGTCGAGACTTGTCTTTGTTATTTTTAACTTCAGGGGTGCCGGCATCGCTTGCATAGTTTTTGCTACGGGCCAACCAACCATCCTCACCCGCGCAAAAGCGGGTCATCAGTGCCGTAAGGGCTGCCATAGATTTTGGCTTCTCTTGGATGAGGTGGCGGGTGAGCCATTCAACGCGCATGCTATGTTTAAAGGCCGCCAGGGCTTCGGCATCCGGACAGTTGCTACCTCTTAAGCACTGCGTTGGATTTCCCCGAAGAGGAAAGGATGATGCAGCAAAGTAGCGTAAGTATTTCCCTCAGTTTTTGAGAACCAAGGTATCAATCCAGTAGGAGGTTGCACGCACGTCCCTAGTACGTGCACAAAACAAATAACTCCTCGCAACCAAAGCAATAAGGGGTTGTCAATCCCTTCACGGTCACTTACGAGAGTGAGATCTGATAGATATGATAAGATAATATTTTTGTGATAAAGATGCAAAGTAAAATAAAAGCAAAGTAAAAAAGTAAAGGAAATAACTAAGTATTGGAAGATTAATATGATGAAGATAAACCCGGGGGCCATAGGTTTCACTAGTGGCTTCTCTCAAGAGCATAAGTATTTTACGGTGGGTGAACAAATTACTGTTGAGCAATTGACAGAATTGAGCATAGTTATGAGAATATCTTGGTATGATCATGTATATAGGCATCACGTCCAAGACAAGTAGACCGACTCCTGCCTGCATCTACTACTATTACTCCACTCATCAACCATTATCCAGCATGCATCTAGAGTATTAAGTTCATGAAAACAGAGTAACGCCTTAAGCAAGATGACATGATGTAGAGGGATAAATTCATGCAATATGAATAAAAAAACCCATCTTGTTATCCTTGATGGCAACAATACAATACGTGCCTTGCTACCCCTACTGTCACTGGGAAAGGACACCGCAAGATTGAACCCAAAGCTAAGCACTTCTCCCATTGCAAGAAAGATCAATCTAGTAGGCCAAACCAAACTGATAATTCAAAGAGACTTGCAAAGATAACCAATCATACATAAAAGAATTCAGAGAAGATTCAAATATTGTTCATATATAATCTTGATCATAAACCCACAATTCATCGGTCTCAACAAACACACCGCAAAAAGAAGATTACATTGAATAGATCTCCATAAGAGAGGGGGAGAACATTGTATTGAGATCCAAAAAGAGAGAAGAAGCCATCTAGATAATAACTATGGACCCGAAGGTCTGAGGTAAACTACTCACACTTCATCGGAGAGGCTATGGTGTTGATGTAGAAGCCCTCCGTGATGGATGCCCCCTCCGACAGAGCTCCAGAACAGGCCCCAAGATGGGATCTCGTGGACACAGAAAGTTACGGTGGTGGAATTAGGGTTTTGGGTCCGTATCTGATCGTTTGGGGTATGTAGGTATATATAGGAGGAAGGAGTACGCTGGTGGAGCAACAGGGGGCCCACAAGGGTGGAGGGCGTGCCTGGGGGATAGGCGCGCCCCCTACCTCGTGGCCTCCTCCTTTGTTTCTTGACGTAGGGTCCAAGTCTCCTGGATCATGTTCGGTGAGAATATCACGTCCCTGAAGGTTTCATTCCGTTTGGACTCCGTTTGATATTCCTTTTCTTCGAAACCCTAAAATAGGCAAAAAACAGTAATTCTGGGCTGGGCCTTTGGTTAATAGGTTAGTCCCAAAAATAATATAAAAGTGGATAATGAAGCCCAATAATGTCCAAAACAGTAGATAATATAGCATGGAGCAATCAAAAATTATAGATACGTTGGAGACGTATCAAGCATCCCCTAGCTTAATTCCTGCTCGCCCTCGAGTAGGTAAATGATAAAAACAGAATTTTTGATGTGGAATGCTACTTGGCATAATTTCAATGTAATTCTTCTTAATTGTGGTATGAATATTCAGATCCGAAAGATTCAAGATAAAAGTTTAATATTGACATAAAAATAATAATACTTCAAGCATACTAACAAAGTAATCATGTCTTCTCACAATAACATGGCCAAAGAAGGTTATCCCTAAAAAATCATATAGTCTGGCTATGCTCTATCTTCACCACACAAAGTATTTAAATCATGCACAGCCCCGATGACAAGCCAATCAATTGTTTCATACTTTTGACATTCTCAAAACTTTTTCAATCTTCACGCAATACATGAGCGTGAGCCATGGATATAGCACTATAGGTGGAATAAAATGGTGGTTGTGGAGAAGACAAAAAGGAGAAGATAGTCTCACATCAACTAGGCGTATCAACGGGCTATGGAGATGCCCATAAATAGATATTAATGTGCGTGAGTAGGGATTTCCATGCAACGGATGCACTAGAGCTATAAGTATATGAAAGCTCAACAAAAGAAACTAAGTGGGTGTGCATCCAACTTGCTTTCTCATGAAGACCTAGGGCATTTTGAGGAAGCCCATCAGTGGAATATACAAGCCAAGTTCTATAATGAAAAATTCCCACTAGTATATGAAAGTGACAAAATGAGAGACTCTCTATCATGAATATCATGGTGCTACTTTGAATCACAAGTGTGGTAAAAGGATAGTAGCATTGCCCCTTCTCTCTTTTTCTCTCATTTTTTTATTTGGGCCTTTTCTCTTTTTTATGGCCTCTTTTCTTTTTTTTCGTCCGGAGTTTCATCCCGACTTGTGGGGGAATCATAGTCTCCATCATCCTTTCCTCACTTGGGACAATGCTCTAATAATGATGATCATCACTCTTTTATTTTCTTACAATTCAACAATTACAACTCGATACTTAGAACAAAATATGACTCTATATGAATGCCTCCAGCGGTGTACCGGGATATGCAATGACTCATGAGTGACATGTATGAAAGAATTATGAACGGTGGCTTTGCTACAAATACGATGTCAACTACATGATCATGCTAAGTAGTATGACAATGATGGAGTGTGTCATAATAAACGGATCGGTGGAAAGTTGCATGGCAAAATATCTCGGAATGGCTATGGAAATGCCATAATAGGTAGTTATGGTGGCTGTTTTGAGGAAGGTATATGGTGGGTGTATGATACCGGCGAAAGGTGCGCGGTATTAGAGAGGCTAGCAATGGTGGAAGGAAGAAAAGTGCGTATAATCCATGGATTCAACATAAGTCATAAAGAACTCATATACTTATTGCAAAAAATCTACAATTTATCAAAGCAAAGTATTACGCGCATGCTCCTAGGGGGATAGATTGGTAGGAAAAGACCATCGCTCGTCCCCGACCGCCACTCATAAGGAAGACAATCAATAAATAAATCATGCTCCGACTTCATCACATAACGGTTCACCATACGTGCATGCTACGGGAATCACAAACTTTAACACAAGTATTTCTCAAATTCACAACTACTCAACTAGCACAACTTTAATATCACCATCTTCATATCTCAAAACAATTATCAAGCATCAAACTTCTCATAGTATTCAACACACTCATAAGAAAGTTTTTACTATTCTTGAATACCAAGAATATTGGGATTATTTAAGAAACTTACCATGCTATTTAAGACTCTCAAAATAACCTAAGTGAAGCATGAGAGATCAATAGTTTCTATAAACAAATCCACCACCCTGCTCTAAAAGATATAAGTGAAGTACTAGAGCAAAACTATATAACTCAAAAGATATAAGCGAAGCACATAGAGTATTCTAACAAATTCCAAATCATGTATGGCTCTCTCTAAAGGTGTGTACAGCAAGGATGATTGTGGCAAACTAACAAATAAAGACTCAAATAATACAAGACACTCCAAGCAAAACACATATCATGTGGTGAATAAAAATATAGCTCCAAGTAAAGTTACCGATAGAAGTAGACGAAAGAGGGGATGCCTTCCGGGGCATCCCCAAGATTTGGCTTTTAGGTGTCCTTAGATTATCTTGGGGGTTCCATGGGCATCCACAAGCTTAGGCTATTGCCACTCCTTGTTTCATAATCCATCAAATCTTTACCCAAAACTTGAAAACTTCACAACACAAAACTTAAAGAACAAAAACTCGTGAGCTCCGTTAGCGAAAGAAAACAAAAGAACAGTTCAAGGTACTGTAATGAACTCATTCTTTATTTATATTGGTGTTAAACATACTGCATTCCAACTTCTCTATGGTTTATAAACTATTTTACTAGCCATAAATTCATCAAAATAAGCAAACAACACACGAAAAACAGAATCTGTCAAAAACAGAACAGTCTGTAGTAATCTGTAGCTAGCGCAAGATATGGAACCCCAAAAATTCTAAAATAAGTCGCTGGACGTGAGTAATTTATCTATTAATCATCTGAAAAAAGAATGAACTAAATATCACTTCCCAAATAAAAATGGCAGCAGTTCTCGTGAGCGCTAAAGTTTCTGTTTTTTTACAGCAAGATATCAAGACTTTCCCCAAGTCTTCCCAACGGTTCTACTTGGCACAAACACTAATTAAACACAAAAAACACAACCAAAACAGAGGCCAGATAAACTATTTACTACTAAACAGGAGCAAAAAGCAAGGAATAAAAATAAAATTGGGTTGCCTCCCAACAAGCGCTATCGTTTAACGCCCCTAGCTAGGCATAAAAAGCAAGGGTAGATCTAGCTATTGCCATCTTTGGTTGGCAATCCATAGGTGGCTCTCATAATAGATTCATAAGGTAATTTAATTTTCTTTCTAGGAAAGTGTTCCATGCCTTTCCTTAACGGAAATTGGAATCTAATAATTCCTTCCTTCATATCAATAATTGCACCAATCATTCTAAGGAAAGGTCTACCAAGAATAATAGGACATGAAGGATTGCAATCTATATCAAGAATGATAAAATCTACGGGCACATAATTCCTATTTGCAACAATAAGAACATCATTAATTCTTCCCATAGGTTTCTTAATAGTGGAATCTGCAAGGTGCAAGTTTAGAGAGCAATCATCAAAATCACGGAAACCTAACAAATCACACAAAGTCTTTGGAATCGTGGAAACACTAGCACCCAAATCACATAAAGAACAGAACTCATGATCTTTAATCTTAATTTTAATAGTTGGTTCCCACTCATCATAAAGTTTTCTAGGGATAGAAACTTCCAACTCAAGTTTTTCTTCATAAGATTGCATCAAGGCATCAACGATATGTTTAGTAAACGCTTTATTTTGACTATAAGCATGAGGAGAATTTAGCACGGATTGCAACAAGGAAATACAATCAATCAAAGAGCAATTTTCATAATTAAATTCCTTGAAATCCAAAATAGTGGGTTTAGCAACATCTAGGGTTTTAATTTCTTCAATCCCACTTTAATCAAATTTAGCATCAAGATCTAAAAACTCCAAATTTTTGGAATGCCTTCTAGGTAAAGGTGGATCATATTCAGTCGCATCATTATCAAGATTCATATTGCAAAAAAAAGATTTAATAGGGGACACATCAATAACTTTTAGATCTTCATCTTTATTTTCATAGGAACTAGAAGAACACGCTCTTATAAAGGCATCTTTCTTAGCACGCATCCTAGCGGTTCTTTCTTTGCACTCATCAATGGAAATTCTCATGGCTTTGAGAGACTCATTGATATCATGATTAGGAGGAATATATCTAAGTTTCAAAGAATCAACATCAAGATAAATTCTATCAACGTTCCTAGCCAAATCATCAATCTTAAGCAATTTTTCTTCAATCAAAGCATTGAAATTCTTTTGCGAAGTAATACATTCTTTAATATTAGATTCAAAATCAGAGGGCATCTTATTATAATTTCCATAAGAATTGTTGTAGGAATTACCATAATTATTAGAGGGATTACTAGGATAAGGCCTAGGATTAAAATTTCCTCTATACGCGTTGTTTCCAAAATTGTTCCTACAAACAAAATTCACATCCATAGATTCATTATTGTTCTCAATCAAAGTAGACAAGGGCATATCATTAGGATCATAAGAAACACTCCTATTAGCAAATAATTTCATAAGTTCATCCATCTTTCCACTCAAAACATTAATTTCTTCTATCGCATGCACCTTTTTATTAGTAGATCTTTCAATATGCCATTGAGAATAATTAACCATAATATTATCTAGGAGTTTAGTATCTTCTCCTAAAGTGATTTCCATAAAAGTGCCTCCCGCGGCCGAATATAAAAGCTTTCTAGAAGCAAAATTCAATCCGGCATAATTTTTTGTATAATCATCCACAAATTCAAACCATGAGTAGGGCGATTACGTATCATTAATTTCATCCTCTCCCAAGCTTGTGCAACATGTTCATGATCAAGTTGCTTAAAATTCATAATATCGTTTTTAAGGGAGATGATCTTAGTGGGGGGAAATACTTAGAGATAAAAGCATCTTTGCACTTGTTCCAAGAATCAATACTATTTTTAGGCAAAGATGAAAACCAAGTTTTAGCATGATCTCTAAGCGAAAAACGAAATAGCTTCAATTTAACAATATCATTATCCACATCTTTCTTCTTTTGAATATCACACAAATCAACGAAGCTATTTAGATGGGTAGCGGCATCTTCACTAGGAAGGCCGGAGAACGGATCTTTCATGACAAGATTCAGCAAAGCGGCATTAATTTCACAAGATTCAGCATCGGTAAGAGGAGCAATCAGAGTGCTAATAAAATCATTGTTGTTGGTATTGGTAAAGTCACACAATTTAGTGTTATCTTGAGCCATCGTGACAAGCAAGCAATCCAACACACAAGCAAACAAAAAGCAAGCTGAAAAAAAGAGGCAAATAGAGAAAGAGAGGGAGGATAGAGAGAGAGAGAGGGCGAATAAAACGGCAAGGGTGAAGTGGGGGAGAGGAAAACGAGAGGCAAATGGCAAATAATGTAATGCGGGAGATAAGGGTTGTGATGGGTACTTGGTATGTTGACTTTTGCGTAGACTCCCCGGCAACGGCGCCAGGAATGGCTCGTTGTCGGGAGTCAAATCTTGACATGCGCGAACCTCCCCAGTAATGGCGCCAGAAATTCTTCTTGCTACCTCTTGAGCACAACGTTGGATTTCCCCGAAGAGGAAAGGATGATGCAGCAAAGTAACGTAAGTATTTCCCTCAGTTTTTGAGAACCAAGGTATCAACCCAGTAGGAGGTTGCGCGCGCGCCCTAGTACCTGCACAAAACAAATAACTCCTCGCAACCAGCACGATAAGGGGTTGTCAATCCCTTCACGGTCACTTACGAGATTGAGATTTGATATATATGATAAGATAATATTTTTGGTATTTTTGTGATAAAGATGCAAATTAAAATAAAAGCAAATAAATAACTAAGTATTGGAAGATTAATATGATGAAGATAGACCCGGGTGCCATAGGTTTCACTAGTGGCTTCTCTCAAGAGCATAAGTATTTTATGGTGGGTGAACGAATTACTGTTGAGCAATTGATAGAACTGAGCATAGTTATGAGAATATGTAGGTATGATCATGTATATAGGCATCATGTCCAAGACAGGTAGACCGACTCCTGCCTGCATCTACTACTATTACTCCACTCATCGACCGCTATCCAGCATGCATCTAGAGTATTAAGTTCATGAAAACAGAGTAACGCCTTAAGCAAGATGACATGATGTAGAGGGATAAATTCATGCAATATGATAAAAAACCATCTTGTTATCCTCGATGGCAACAATACAATACGTGCCTTGCTGCCCCTACTGTCACTGGGAAAGGACACCGCAAGATTGAACCCAAAGCTAAGCACTTCTCCCATCGCAAGAAAGATCAATCTAGTAGGCCAAACCAAACTGATAATTCGAAGAGAGTTGCAAAGATAACCAATCATACATAAAAGAATTTAGAGAAGATTCAAATATTGTTCATAGATAATCTTGATCATAAACCCACAATTCATCGGTCTCAACAAACACACCACGAAAAGAAGATTACATCAAATAGATCTCCACAAAGAGGGGGAGAAAATTGTATTGAGATCCAAAAAGAGAGAAGAAGCCATCTAGCTAATAACGATGGACCCGAAGGTCTGAGGTAAACTACTCACACTTCATCGGAGAGGCTATGGTGTTGATGTAGAAGCCCTTCGTGATGGATGCCCCCTCCGGCGGAGCTCCAGAACAGGCCCCAAGATGGGATCTCGTGGACACAGAAAGTTACGGCGGTGGAATTAGGGTTTTGGCTCCGTATCTGATCGTTTGGGGTACGTAGGCATATATAGGAGGAAGGAGTACGTCGATGGAGCAAAAGGGGGCCCACGAGGGTGGAGGGCGCGCCGGGGGGGGGCGTAGGCGCGCCCCCTACCTCGTGGCCTCCTCCTTTGTTTCTTGACATAGGGCCCAAGTCTCCTGGACCATGTTCGGTGAGAAAATCACGTTCCCGAAGGTTTCATTCCGTTTGGACTCCGTTTGATATACTTTTCTTCGAAACCCTAAAATAGGCAAAAAACAGCAATTCTGGGCTGGGCCTCCAGTTAATAGGTTAGTCCCAAAAATAATATAAAATTGGATAATAAAGCCCAATAATGTCCAAAACAGTAGATAATATAGCATGGAGCAATCAAAAATTATAGATACGTTGGAGACGTATCAACAGTCGACGATCTAGTTCTTTTTGGTAAGGAACCTAGTCCAGAATTTCTTGGCAGACTCTCCAGGTTGTTGAACTATGTGGCTTAAGTCATCAGCGTCTGGTGGCCGGACATATGTACCTTGGAAGTTGTCGAGGAAGGCTTCTTCCAAGTCTTCCCAGCTGCCGATAGAATTTTCAGGCAGGTTGTTTAACCAGTGCCGTGCTGGTCCTTTAAGCTTAGTGGGAGGTATTTGATGGCGTGGAGGTCATCTCCGAGGGACATGTGGATGTGGAGGATAAAGTCCTCGATCCATACCGTCGGATCTGCGGTTCCGTCGTATGACTCTATATTCACGGATTTGAACCCTTCTGGGAATTCATGTTCCATGACTTCGTCGGTGAAGCAATGAGGGTGTGCGGTGCCTCTATATCGGGCTGTATCGCGATGCAGCTCTAATGGAGTCCGTCTATGGATTTCAGCCCGCGCATGACTAGGCTTGTCACGTCCGAATAGATGGCCATCGTCGTGTGTCGAGGCATGTCCTCGCGATCCATAGATCGATTTGGTATGTCCTGCTTTATTGTTCAGGTCCTGCCGAAGATCATATGTATGGACGTGGGCTAATTTACTTCTGCCTTTGCGATGAGGCGGGGCGGGCTGGTGTTCGGCTTGAGTTGCCGTTTTGTCCCGACCACGTGGTGGTCGGACAGCCGCATTGTGTGATGGTGGTATGTATTCCGGCGCCTCCTGAGGTAGCAATTTGCGCTTTGGGTAGCTTTTGGTTGGGCGTTTGAGGCCGCATTCTTCGGCTTCTAGGACATCAGTCCATTTATCATTGAGTAGATCTTGGTCATCTTGAAGCTGCTGCTACTTCTTTTTTAGGCTCCTTGCAGTGGCTATTAGTTGGTGCTTGAAGCGCTCCTGCTCAGGAGGTTCCTCAGGCACGATGAAATCCTCGGTGCCGAGGCTCACCTCATCCTCGAAGAGCGGAAGATAATTATCATCCTTCGAGTCTTCGTGTGTGGCCTGTTTACCAGGGCTAACCTGCCCATCTTCCCATTCATCCTGTTCAGTAGCTGCATCAACGGGGTCTTCATTGTCTTTGACACCTTCCGGAGTGTTATCTTCTCCTAAACCAGTGTTGCTACCTTTACTGCGGCATGACTTAGAGCAGCGCTGCTGACGCCGGCGCTTTGATTGTATTTCGGAAGGTTTATCCTCTGCTGGATCTTCCTTGTCATCGTCGCTGGTCTAGCATCCGGTGAACG
The DNA here is from genome assembly GCF_002162155.2 of Triticum dicoccoides. Taxonomy (NCBI): domain Eukaryota; kingdom Viridiplantae; phylum Streptophyta; class Magnoliopsida; order Poales; family Poaceae; genus Triticum; species Triticum dicoccoides. The sequence continues at coordinate 104,641,356 of NC_041392.1, forward strand.
GCGGGTTCTGGGCCTCTTCTTCTCCAGCATCATCGTCCATACCGTCGATGTCTTCGAAGTCGTAATCAAGCGTGTCGGTTAAATCCTCGACCGTGGCTCTAAAGTGGGTGGCGGGTGGGAAGAAAAACTCTCCATCGTCAGCCCCTAGTTCGAACCGGATATAGTTTGGCTGTGAGTCCTCCGCCAAGGACAGGTTCTTTAATAAGTTTAGCATATCGCCCAAAGTCCAGTGCTGGAAGATGTCTGCTGCGCTGAATTCGAAGATCGATAAACGATCAAGTTCAGCGTCCGCGGGCTCACATGGTTCGGAACTTATGACCGGAGACGAGTCTGGAGTTCTGGTGGCACAGGTATCGTGTGAGATCAAGTCTATGTGCGGCTCCTACGCCGGGGAATCTGTGGCCTCCGTGGCGGGGTTGAGCTTCCCGTCCTTGGATGGCGCAGTCTGCTCCGGATCTAAGGCCAAAGCGGTTACATGAGTTGTCTCCTGGATGCAGTCCGATGATAGATTTAGGTCATGTCCCTCGGGGTGACTAGGAGTGGTAGCCACGGTCTCGAATCCGGCGAAGATCAAGTCTCCACGGATGTCCGCAACGTAGTTCAAGCTCCCAAATCTGACCTGATGGCCAGGGCCGTAGCTTTCGATCTGCTCCAGATGGCCAAGCGAGTTGGCCCTCAGAGCGAAGCCGCCGAACACGAAGATTTGTCCGGGGAGGAAGACTCCCCCTTGAGCAGCATCGTTGTAGATGATTGAAGGATCCATCGAACCTCTTGACGACAGCACAGTGGAACTCTCAATGAAAGCACCAATGTCGGTGTCAAAACCGGCGGATCTCGGGTAGGGAGTCTCGAACAGTGCGTCTAAGGTCGATGGTAACAGGAGACAGGGGACATGATGTTTACCCAGGTTTGGGCCCTCTCTATGGAGGTAATACCCTATGTCCTGCTTGATTGATATTGATGAATATGAGTATTACAAGAGTTGCTCTACCACAAGATCGTAATGGCTAAACCCTATAGGTCTAGCTTGTATGGCTATGGTCATGAATATATATATCTCCCCTCTGGACTAAGTCCTCAGGTTTATACACACACCGGGAGGATCTAGGGTTACACAAGGTCGGTTACAAAGAAAGGAATCTACATATTTGGTCGCCAAGCTTGCCCTCCACGCCAAGGAGAGTCCCATCCGGACACGGGTGCAGTCTTCGGTCTTCGCATCTTTACAGCCCATCAGTCCGGCCCATGGCTAATAGGCCGGATGCCCGAGGACCCCTTAGTCCAGGACTCCCTTAGCCCCCTCCTAGGATCCCTTCTCCTCTCTCCCACTATGGCCCAATAAGGCCCGTATACTTCCCAGGGGATTCCGGTAACCTCCCGGTACTCCGGTATATGCCCGAACTCACCCGGAACCATTCTGATGTCCAAACATAGGCTTCCAATATATCGATCTTTATGTCTCGACCATTCCGAGACTCCTCATCATGTCCGGGATCATATCCAGGAATCTGAACTACCTTCGGTACATCAAAACACATAAACTCATAATACCGATCGTCATCGAACGTTAAGGGTGCGGACCCTATGGGTTCGAGAACTATGTAGACATGACCGAGACTCATCTCCGGTCAATAACCAATAGCGGAGCCTGGATGCTCATATTGGCTCCTACATATTCTACGAAGATCTTTATCGGTCAAACCGCATAACGGCATACGTTGTTCCCTTTGTCATCGGTATGTTACTTGCCCGAGATTCGATCGTCGGCATCTCAATACCTAGTTCAATCTCGTTACCGGGAAGTCTCTTTACTCGTTCTGTAGTGCAACATCCCGTCACTAACTCATTAGTCACATTGCTTGCAAGGCTTATAGTGATGTGCATTACCGAGAGGGCCTAGAGGTACCTCTCCGATACACGGAGTGACAAATCCTAATCTCGATCTATGCCAACTCAACAAATACCATCGGAGACACCTGTAGAGCATCTTTATAGTCACCCAGTTACGTTGTGATGTTTGATGGCACACTAAGTGTTCCTCCGGTATTAGGGAGTTTCATAATCTCATAGTCGGAGGAACATGTATAAGTTATGAAGAAAGCAATAGCAACAAACTAAACGATCGTCGTGCTAAGCTAACGGATGGGTCAAGTCAATCACATCATTCTCTAATGATGTGATCCCGTTCATCAAATGACAACTCTTGTCCATGGCTAGGAAACTTAATCATCTTTGATTAATGAGCTAGTCAAGTAGAGGCATACTACTGACACTCGGTTTGTCTATGTATTCACACATGTACTAAGTTTCCGGTTAATACAATTCTAGCATGAATAATAAACATTTATCATGATATAAGGAAATAAATAATAACTTTATTATTGCCTCTAGGGCATATTTCCTTTAGTCTCCCACTTGCACTAGAGTCAATAATCTAGTTTACATCATCATGTGATTTAACACCAATAGTTCACATCTTTATGTGATTAGTTCACATCTCCATGTGACTAATACCCAAAGGGTTTACTAGAGTCAATAATCTAGTTCACATTTATATGTGATTAACACCCAAAGAGTGATTATGTTTTGCTTGTGAGAGAAGTTTAGTCTACGGGTCTGCAACATTCAGTTCCGTATGTATTTTGCAAATTTCTATGTCTACAATACTCTGCACGGAGCTACTCTAGCTAATTGCTCCTACTTTCAACATGTATCTAGATCGAGACTTAGAGTCATCTAGATCGGTGTCAAAAGCTTGCATCGACGTAACTCTTTACGACGAACTCTTTTATCACCTCCATAACCGAGAAATATTTCCTTAGTCCTCTAAGGATAATTTTGACCGCTGTCCAGTGATCTACTCCTAGATCACTATTGTACTCCCTTGCCAAAATCATGCTAAGGTATACAATAGGTCTGGTACAAAGCATAAGATACTTTATAGAACCTATGACTGAGGCATAGGGAATGCCTTTTCATTCTCTTTCTATTTTCTGTCGTGGTCGGGTTTTGAGTCTTTACTCAATTTCACACCTTACAACTCAGGCAAGAACTCCTTCTTTGACTGATCCATTTTGTACTCCTTCAAAATCTTATTGAGGTATGTACTCATCGAAAGTCTTATCAAGCGTCTTGATCTATCTTTATAGATCTTGATGCCCAATATGTAAGTAGCTTTACAGGTAATTCTTTCTTTGAAAAACTCCTTTCAAATTCTCCTTTATGCTTTCCAGAAAATTCTACATCATTTCCCATCAACAATATGTCATTCACATATACTTATCAGAAAGGTTGTAGTGCTCCCACTCACTTTCTTGTAAATACAGGTTTCACCGCAAGTCTGTATAAAACTATATGCTTTGATCAACTCATCAAAGCGTATATTCCAACTCCGAGATGCTTGCACCAGTCCATAGATGGATCGCTGAAGCTTGCGCACTTTGTTAACACCTTTAGGATTGACAAAACCTTCTGGTTGCATTATACAACTCTTTTTCAATAAATCCATTAAGGAATGTAGTTTTGATATCCATTTTCCAGATTCCATAAAATGCGGCAACTGCTAATAACATGATTTGGACAAACTTTTTAAGAATCGATATGAGTGAGAAAATATCATCGTAGTCGACACCTTGAACTTGTCTAAAAACCTTTTTGTGACAATTCGAGCTTTGTAGATAGTAATACTACTATCAGCGCCCGTCTTCCTCTTGAAGATCCATTTATTCTGAATGGCTCAGCGATCATCGGGAAATTCAATCAAAGTCCATACTTTATTCTCATAATCGACCCCATCTCAGATTTCATGGCCGTAAGCCATTTCACAGAATCTGGGCTTATCATCGCTTCCTCATAGTTCGTAGGTTCATCATGGTCAAGTAACATGACTTCCAGAACAGGATTACCGTACCACTCTGGTGCGGATCTTACTCTAGTTGACCTACGAGGTTTGGTAGTAACTTGATCAGAAGTTTCATGATCATCATCATTAGCTTCCTCACTTATTGGTGTAGGAATCACTGGAACTGATTTCTGTGATGAACTACTTTCTAATAAGGGAGTAGGTACAATTACCTCATCAAGTTCTACTTTCCTCCCACTCACTTCTTTCAAGAGAAACTCCTTCTCTAGAAAGTATCCATTCTTAGCAATGAATATCTTGCCTTCAGATCTATGATAGAAGGTGTACCCAACATTTTCCTTTGGGTATCCTATGAAGACACATTTCTCCGATTTGGGTTCGAGCTTACCAGGTTGAAGCTTTTTCACATAAGCATCGCAGCCCCAAACTTTAAGAAACGACAACTTGGGTTTCTGGCCAAACCACAGTTCATAAGGTGTCGTCTCAACGTATTTCGATGGTGCCCTAATTAACGTGAATGCAGCCGTCTCTAAAGCATAACCCCAAAACGATAGCGGTATATCGGTAAGAGACATCATAGATCGCATCATATCTAATAAAGTGTGGTTACGACATTCGGACACACCATTACACTGTGGTGTTCCAGGTGGCGTGAGTTGCGAAACTATTCCGCATTACTTCAAATGAAGACCAAACTCGTAACTCAAATATTCTCCTCCACGATCAGATCACAGAAACTTTATTTTCTTGTTACGATGATTTTCCACTTCACTCTGAAATTCTTTGAACTTTTCAAATGTTTCAGACTTATGTTTCATCAAGTAGATATACCCATATCTGCTCAAATCATCTGTGAAGGTCAGAAAATAACGATACCCGCCGCGTGTCTCAACACTCATTGGACCACATACATCTATATGTATTATTTCCAACAAGTCTGTTGCTCGCTCCATTGTTCCGGAGAATGGTGTTTTAGTCATCTTTGCCCATGAGGCATGGTTCGCAAGCATCAAGTGATTCATAATCAAGTGATTCCAAAAGCCCATCAGCATGGAGTTTCTTCATGCGCTTTATACCAATATGACCTAAACGGCAGTGCCACAACAT
>NC_041392.1:104646334-104652114 GCF_002162155.2 Triticum dicoccoides
CAGATCACAGAAACTTTATTTTCTTGTTACGATGATTTTCCACTTCACTCTGAAATTCTTTGAACTTTTCAAATGTTTCAGACTTATGTTTCATCAAGTAGATATACCCATATCTGCTCAAATCATCTGTGAAGGTCAGAAAATAACGATACCCGCCGCGTGTCTCAACACTCATTGGACCACATACATCTGTATGTATTATTTCCAACAAGTCTGTTGCTCGCTCCATTGTTCCGGAGAATGGTGTTTTAGTCATCTTTGCCCATGAGGCATGGTTCGCAAGCATCAAGTGATTCATAATCAAGTGATTCCAAAAGCCCATCAGCATGGAGTTTCTTCATGCGCTTTATACCAATATGACCTAAACGGCAGTGCCACAACATAATGTTGCACTATCATTATCAACTTTGCATATTTTGGCATCAATATTATGAATATGTGTATCATTACGATCGAGATTCAATAAACCATTTATATTGAGTGTGTGACCATAGAAGGTTATATTCATGTAAATAGAACAACAATTATTCTTTAACTTAAATGAATAGTCGTATTGCAATAAACATGATCTAATCATATTTATGCTCAACGCAAACACCAAATAACATTTATTTTGGGTTCAACACCAATCCCGAAGGTAAAGGGAGTGTGTGATGGTGATCTTATCAAACTTGGAATCACTTCCAACTCACATCATCACCTCGCCCTTAACTAGTCACTGTTTATTTTGCAACTCCCGTTTCGAGTTACTACTCTTAGCAACTGAACCAGTATCAAATATCGAGGGGTTGCTATAAACACTAGTATAGTACACATCAATAACATGTATATAAAATATACTTTTTTTCACTTTGCCATCCTTCTTATCCGCCAAGTATCTAGGACACTTCCACTTCCAGTGACCATTTCCTTTGCAGTAGAAGCACTCAGTTCCAGGCTTGGGTCTAGCTTTGGGCTTCTTCATGGGAGTGGCAACTTGCTTGCCATTCTTCTTGAAGTTTCCTTTCTTTTCCTTGCCCTTTTACTTGAAACTAGTGGTCTTGTCAACCATCAACATTTGATGCTTTTCTTGATTTCTACCTTCGTCGATTTCAGCATCACGAAGAGCTCGGGAATTGTTTCCGTCATCCCTTGCATATTATAGTTCATCATGAAGTTCCAGTAACTTGGTGATAGTGACTAGAGAAATCTGTTAATCACTATTTTATCTGGAAGATTAACTCCCAATTGATTCAAGTGATTGTAGTACTCAGACAATCTGAGTACATGCTCACTGGTTGAGCTATTCTCCTCCATCTTGTAGGCAAAGTACTTGTCAGAGGTCTCATACCTCTCGACTCGGGCATGAGTCTGAAATTCCAATTTTAGCTCTTAGAACATCTTATATGCTCTGTGGCGTTCAAAACTTTTTGAAGTCCCGGTTCTAAGACGTAAAGCATGGCGCACTAAACTATCAAGTAGTTATCATATCGAGATTGCCAAACATTTATAACGTCTGCATCTGCTCCTGCAATAGGTCCATCACCTAGCGGTGCATCAAGGACATAATTCTTCTGTGCAGCAATGAGGATAATCCTCAGATCACGGACCCATTCTGCATCATTGCTACTATCTTCTTTCAACATCATTTTTCTCTAGGAACATATCAAAAATAAACGGGGAGCTACATCGCGAGCTATTGATCTATAATATAGTTGTGCAAATACTACCAGGACTAGGTTCATGATAAATTAAAGTTCAATTAATCATATTACTTAAGAACTCCCACTTAGATAGACATCCCCCTAATCATCTAAGTGATCACGTGATCCATATCAACTAAACCATGTCTAATCATCATGTGAAATGGAGTAGTTTTCAATGGTGAACATCACTATGTTGATCATATCTACTATATGATTCACGCTCGACCTTTCAGTCTTAGTGTTCCGAGGCCATATCTGCATATGCTAGGATCGTCAAGTTTAACCCGAGTATTCTGTGTGTGCAAAACTGGCTTGCACCCGTTGTATGTGAACGTAGAGCTTATCACACCCGATCATAACATGGTGTCTCGGCACGATGAACTGTCGCAACGGTGCATACTCAGGGAGAACACTTGTACCTTGAAATTTAGTGAGGGTACATCTTATAATGCTACCATCGTACTAAGAAAAATAGGATGCATAAAAGATAAACATCACATGCAATCAAAATATGTGACATGATATGGCCATCATCATCTGTGCCTTTGATCTCCATGTCCAAAGTACCGTCATGATCTCCATCGTCACCGGCATGACACCATGATCTCCATCATCTTGATCCCTATCAACGTGTCGTCACATGGTCGTCTCACCAACTATTGCTTTTGCAACTATTGCTATCGCATGACGATAAAGTAAAGCAATTATATGGCGCTTGCATCTTATGCAATAAAGAGACAACCATAAGGCTTCTGCCAGTTGCCGATAACTTTAACAAAACATAATCATCTCATACAACAATTTATATCTCATCACGTCTTGACCATATCACATCACAACATGCCCTGAAAAAATAAGTTAGACGTCCTCTACTTTTTTGTTGCAAGTTTTATGTGGCTGCTACGGGCTAAGCAAGAACAGTTCTTACCTACGCATCAAAAACCACAGCGCAATATAGTGATTGCTTTTTGATCTTCAGAAAGAACCATGTTCATTGAATCCGATTCAACTAAAGTTGGAGAAACTGACACCCACTAGCACCTGTGTGTGAAGCACGTCGGTAGAACCAGTCTCGCATAAGCATACGTGTAATGTCGGTCTGAGCCGCATCATCCGAAAATGCCGCTGAATCAAGAATCAACTAGTGACGGCAAGCAATATGTATATACCCACGCCCACAACTCCTTTGTGTTCTACTCATGCATATAACATCTACGCATAGACCTGGCTCGGATGCCACTGTTGGGGAACACAGTAATTTAAAAAAATTCCTACGCACACACAAGATCCATCTAGGTGATGCATAGCAATGAGAGAGGAAGAGTGTTGTCCACGTACCCTCGTAGACCGTAAGCTGAAGCGTTATGACAACGCGGTTGATGTAGTCGTACGTCTTCATGATCCGACCGATCCTAGCACCGAAGGTACGACACCTCCGCGATCTGCACACGTTCAGCTCGGTGATGTCCCGCTAACTCTAGATCCAGATGAGTGTCGAGGGAGAGTTCCGTCAGCACAACGGCGCGATGACAGTGATGATGAAGCTACCGGCGCAGGGCTTCGCTTAAGCACTGCAACGATATGATCGAGGTGGAAATCTATGGAGGGGGCACCCCACACGGCTAAACAATCAACTTGTGGATCTATGGGGTGCCCCCCTCCCCCGTATATAAAGGAGTGGAGGAGGGGGAGGGCCGACCCCTCTATGGCGCGCCCAAGGGGAGTCCTACTCCCACCGGGAGTAGGATCCCCCCTTCCCTAGTTGGATTAGCAGAGGAAGGAAGGGGGAGAGAGGGGGAAGGAAAGGGGGGGCGCCCCCCACCAAATTAGGATTGGGCTTGGGGGGCGCCCCCTACTAGGCTCCATTCTCCTGTCTCCCACTATGGCCAAATAAGGCCCATATACTTCCTGGGGGGTTCCGGTAACCTCCCGGTACTCCGGTATATGCCCGAAGTCACCCGGAACCATTCCGATGTCCAAACATAGGCTTCCAATATATCGATCTTTATGTCTCGACCATTCCGAGACTCCTCGTCATGTCCGTGATCATATCCGGGACTCCGAACTACCTTCGGTACATCAAAACACATAAACTCATAATACCGATCGTCATCGAACATTAAGCGTGCGGACCATACGGGTCCGAGAACTATGTAGACATGACCGAGATTCATCTCCGGTCAATAACCAATAGCGGAGCCTGGATGCTCATATTGGCTCCTGCATATTCAACGAAGATCTTTCTCAGTCAAATCGCATAACAGCATATGTTGTTCCCTTGGTCATCGGTATGTTACTTGTCCGAGATTCAATCATCGATATCTCAATACCTAGTTCAATCTAGTTACCGGAAAGTCTCTTTACTCGTTCCGTAATGCAACATCCCATCACTAACTTATTAGTCTTGCTTGCAACGCTTATAGTGATGTGCATTACCGAGAGGGCCCAGAGATACCTCTCTGATACACAGAGTGAAAAATCCTAATCTCGATCTATGCCAACTCAACAAATACCATCAGAGCCACCTGTAGAGCATCTTTATAGTCACCCAGTTATGTTGTGATGTTTTATAGAACACTAAGTGTTCCTCCGGTATCCGGGAGTTGCATAATCTCATAGTCATAGGAACATGTATAAGTTATGAAGAAAGCAATAGCAACAAACTAAACGATCATCGTGCTAAGCTAACGGATGGGTCAAGTCAATCACATCATTCTCTAATGATGTGATCCCTTCATCAAATGACAACTCTTGTCCATGGCTAGGAAACTTAACCATCTTTGACTAACGAGCTAGTCAAGTAGAGGCATACTAGTGACACTCAGTTTGTCTATGTATTCACACATGTACTAAGTTTCCGGTTAATACAATTCTAGCATGAATAATAAACATTTATCATGATATAAGGAAATAAATAATAACTTTATTATTGCCTCTAGGGCATATTTCCTTCAATATTACGGCATGAGCATATAGTATGCGGTGAAGAGGGGGGAAGGGGACCATCATATGTAGTACGCTTGATGAACCTCGCTCTGGGTGCATGGTTTATGGTTTTTGAGGCATGTGGCACATCAAAGTTGTGCATTTTGGGTATTCAACATATATATGTTTGGCCCACATGCAAAGAGGTGGTGGTTGTCCTCTTGCACCCATTTAAGCGGTTATCAGTGATATCGATGCTTTCCATCTGTGGGCTCGCTTGGTCCATCACTACTGTTTGCGTGCCAACAAGAGAGGTTAATTTGACTTAGGAGGGGATTATTATTTTTGCTCTGGGATGACATGCATGATAAAGTTTGAGCACACAGACATGCATGTGTACGCATGAATCCCTCCCATCGAGTCGAAGTGGCTAGTACAATGACACATCATGAACCGATCTCGCTCTGTGTGGGGAGCTAGTGTATGATTTTTGACGCACGTGCCACATCAATGTTGTGTATTCAAACATGCATGCACGCATCACCTCCATACATATGCATGTGGTTGCCTTCGAATGGTACACTCCCTCGCGTGGTTATCAGCGACAAGCCTATATATTCGTGGGCCCGCGTGGACATCCATGATCACCTTGACCAACAACAAGATAGGTTACCATGGCAGATTCTTCATTTGTTTCGTGTTATCGTAGTATAGGTCATGATGAGATTTAGACCTTAAGTTTGAGCGCATATACTATGCACGCATGCATGCATGAATCCCCGTCGTTGGCTTGAAGTGTGGTGTAACATACATATGCATCGTCAACCTAACCCTCACTCAGTGTGGGGATTTCTAGTTCGAAATCACGGTGCCACATCAAAGTTGTTCCATTATTACTCAAGAACACACCTCTCCATACATATGTTTGGGTCACATGCATGCAGTGGTTGTCTTCGGGGACTAGCTACTTGTGTGATTATTGGCGAGCTAGCCCATCTCCGGGGTCGCATGGATGGCCATCACTTTGACCAACAACAAGAGAGAGGTTGTACGACCAAGGTGGATTATTCTTGGTCCGTTTTACGATCCATCTTGGTGAGATATGCCTCTCTGGCCCGCCGACCAAAAGTGTGTGTGTGGGGGGGGGGGTTCTACTTCGCACTTTGCTAG
>NC_041392.1:104652714-104703273 GCF_002162155.2 Triticum dicoccoides
GGGGCTGCTAGCTACTTCGCACTTTGCTGGGTGAATGAACCTCGGTTGGGGGGGCATGCATTCATAGCTTAGGATTACCTTCGTGCCGACACGAGGGAGGAGGGGGGCTGCAAGCTACTTCACACTTTGCTAGGTGAACCTCGGTTGGAGGGAGGGGCATGCATTCATAGCTTAGGATTCCCAATTCGTGCCGACACGAGGGGGTGGGGGCAAGCAATACCGTGCGCTTTGCGAGAGAGGTGCCACATCGAAGTTGCATTTGGTATTTGAAAATCAAACCACCCTTTTGATACATAAATTTGGTCCACATGCAAGTGTGTTCGTGTTCTGACCCTCTCCCGCGTCATTTTTCGCCAAATTTATGAACATTAGACAAGTCGGATGACGCAATAGACACGGTTCACTGCTACCTCTTGAGCACTTGCGTTGTTTTTCCCTTGAAGAGGAATGGGTGATGCAGCAAAGTAGCGTAAGTATTTCCCTCTGTTTTTGAGAACCAAGGTATCAATCCAGTAGGAGGCCACACACGAGTCCCTCGCACCTACACAAACAAATAAATCCTCGCAACCAACGCGATAAGGGGTTGTCAATCCCTACATGGTCACTTACGAGAGTGAGATCTGATAGATATGATAAGATAATATTTTTTGGTATTTTTATGATAAATATGCAAAGTAAACTAAAAGGCAAAGGAAATAAATAAGTATTGGAAGATTAATATAATGGAAGATAGACCCGGGGGCCATAGGTTTCACTAGTGGCTTCTCTCAAGAGCACAAGTATTCACGGTGGGTAAACAAATTACTGTTGAGCAATTGACAGAATTGAGCATAGTTATGAGAATATCTAGGTATGATCATGTATATAGGCATCACGTCTGAGACAACTATACCGACTCCTGCCTGCATCTACTACTATTACTCCACACATCGACCGCTATCCAGCATGCATCTAGAGTATTAAGTTCATAAGAACAGAGTAATGCCTTAAGCAAGATGACATGATGTAGAGGGATAAACTCATGCAATATGAAATAAACCCCATCTTGTTACCCTCGATGGCAACAATACAATACGTGCCTTGCTGCCCCTACTGTCACTGGGAAAGGACACCGCAAGATTGAACCCAAAGTTAAGCACTTCTCCCATTGCAAGAAAGATCAATCTAGTAGGCCAAACCAAACTGATAATTTGAAGAGACTTGCAAAGATAACCAATCATACATAAAAGAATTCAGAGAAGATTCAAATATTGTTCATAGATAAACTTGATCATAAACCCACAATTCATCAGTCTCAACAAACACACCGCAAAAGAAGATTACATCGAATAGATCTCCACAAGAGAGGGGGAGAACTTTGTATTGAGATCCAAAAAGAGAGAAGAAGCCATCTAACTAATAACTATGGACCCGTAGGTCTGAGGTAAACTACTCACACTTCATTGGAAGGGCTATGGTGTTGATGTAGAAGCCCTCCGTGATCGATGCCCCCTCCGGCGGAGCTCCGGAACAGGCCCCAATATGGGATCTCGTGGATACAGAAAGTTACGGCAGTGGAATTGGGGTTTTGGCTCCTTATATGGTAGTTTGGGGTACGTAGGTATATATAGGAGGAAGGATTACGTCGGTGGAGTAACAGGGGGCCCACGAGGGTGGAGGGCGCGCCTGGGGGGGTAGGCGCGCCCCCTACCTCGTGGCCTCCTGGTTGATGTCTTGACGTAGGGTCCAAATCCTCTTGATCATGTTCATTCTGAAAATCACGTTCCTGAAGGTTTCATTCCGTTTGGACTCCGTTTGATATTCTTTTTCTATGAAACCCTAAAATAGGAAAAAAACATCAATTCTGGGTCGGGCCTCCGGTTAATAGGTTAGTCCCAAAAATAATATAAAAGTGTATAATAAAGCCCAATAATGTCCAAAACAGAATATAATATAGCATGGAACAATCAAATATTATAGATACATTGGAGACGTATCATTCACTCAAACTGACCATGTGCCACGACGGTGCCCCTGTCACGCACACATCCGCACAGTACATTGGGCTCCACGAGGTTCCCCCTCTCAAAAATATATGCCCGCCTCGAGGGTTTTTCTATTTCATAACACACGGTTTTTATCTCTGGACCGTGTGCGATGTTTCTTATTCCCAATCTCGCATGCATCCCTAGAAAATATATGCCCGCGTCGAGGGTTTTTTTGTTTCATAACACACGGTTGTTATCTGTGGACAGTGTGCGATGCACAATCATCAAAATTTTCAATAGCTCGGCATTTCACTCCCGTGTTTGACTCCCGTGTAGTAAAAATTTTAGTACCCGCATCATTTCCTCAAACACCCCCTCCACACACACACACACACACACACACACACACACACACACCAAAACCTCCTCAGGCATGCGCGCACACACACACCCTCCCTCGCTCGAAACCCTAGCAAGGTCCCCGCCGCTGCAAAGCCTCCATTGTCAACATCTGTCGGTTTGCCAGTGTAGCTTACCCACCGATCTCCATACCCAGGTTGCCCTGAGTTTCTTAGATGACGCCTGCCAAATGCCCCTTTCCCACACATCCCCATCCCCATCCCCATCCCCCACTCCAAAGTGTCGTAGCCTAAGCCCGTCTACGCTTCTCGTGGAGCTCGAGGAGCGACTGGCCCAAAAGAGGTGTATAGCGGTCTCTTCGCCCAACGTCGCCGAGGAAGTTGACGACCATTACTGGTGGCAGGCACGCAAGCAGCGGGCTAGAGTATGCGGGCATGTCTCAGCCGCCGGCTACGTCGAGGTCATCGACAACGACGGCCTGAGGCGGGCTATGTCACAGATTAAGTGGCACACCCCAACCCCTCGGGTTCAACCACCGTCGATCTCATCCATGGCCCCGCCGATGATCTCCTCTGGCTCGCTGTCAACAATTTGCCATTCTACATCGCCATCGAGCCCCTTTTGTCATTTCTGAAGGACATGTTCTGCGACGCTAGCATGGGATCCACAGCTTCCAAGTCAGACCTCATCGACGGCGACCACGAGGAGGGCACCCTCTCCGGCTCTTCCAAGGGGAAAGAGCCCATCTGCTCATCCAAGGGGAAAGCGCCTGTCTACGACAGCAGGGAGGGCACCCTACAACCATGCTCTTCCAAGGGGAAGGAGCCCATCTAAGACAACATGGAGCGCATCCAGGGTCCATGCTCTTCCCACGGGAACGAGCCCATCTATGACAAGTGAGGAAACCCATGATTTGTTTTGCCGTGCCTCTTCACAGGGGGAAACTCATGATTTGTTTTGTCGAGTCCCTTTTGTAGTGTAGTGAGAATATTTCTAGTTTTAATTGGTATATCTGGTTGTTTGCAGTATGCCTTGTTTATTTCAGTTGTTCACAATGTGATGCTCTATATGTGCAATTATTTACTGTGTAGTACATTTCATCAATCCAGTTTTAAACATACATATAGGAATGCATATATTTGCTTGCTATTAAGCCTGTTATAGCTAGCATATGCCTCTTTTAAAGTTTTTTGATTGATCGGTTGTTTGTAGTTAGCATATGTCCAGTTTCAAATGCTATCTTTGATTGTTCGTAGTATGACTTGTTTATTCTAGTTATTCACAACGTGATGTTCTATATGTTCAAGTAGGAACTGTTGTGCTTAACATGCTTCTCGATGTACCTACACAGGACAATTTTGGGAACGACTATTGTTTTCCATTGAGGTTAGTTTCATCCCGTGGCTTATATCTGCTCACTGTTCAGGATATCGGTAGCTGGTACCATATAGGTCGGCGGCTGAAAAGGGACTAATCGGTGAATCAGACTTTTAACTGAATATATCTGCAACCCATTTATCGTTAGGTTAACTAGGGCCATATGTAATATATCTGAGGCTACATAGCAACATGCACTGTACTTAATATCTAAATATGCAATCCTAGGCTACATAGCAACAAAGGAAGAGTGTTACATTAATGTTCTAATGATGTCTAGATATACGTAGAAGAGCAACAACAACAACAACACAACCCTGTTTGGATACTCAACTTAGCTAGAGGTTAGAGTTAGTTTCTAGCTCATTACTAACCCTGAACTAACTCCATCCAAAGAGTTATTTGGATGGCAAAGTTAGATTCACAATAAATGCACTAGGAGAACTAGTTTCAATTAGCACCTCTTGGGTTGGATTGTTTTTTGGCTGGGTTATAGATGCAACTAGCTCAAACTAGCCCTCATGTTTAGATATACTTTAGGGCTATTTGAGCCCGAACTAGCTCAAACTAACCGTAACCCATGGATACATCAGCAGTTAATCAGCCAATAATTTGTAAGAATGCACTAAACTCCTTCCGGCCCATAATATAAGATGTTAATTCATCTAATATGTGAGTAGATTGGATGTTATAAGATACTCCCTCCGTTCCTAAATATTTGTCTTTTTAAAGATTTCAAATGGACTACCACATACGGATGTATATAGACATATTATAAAAGTGTGTTGTACTACATCATTGTGCAATTGCTGTTTAGCTTCTAATATTAACTTGGTGCTTTTAGGTACATATGTCATTGGTAAAGATCTGCGCTTTGACCCTTTCTGCGTATGGGGCAATGAGATATTGATGAACCACCATCAAGTGAGGAAGCTGATAAAGATTGTTAGTAAAATGGGTCCAAAGATGGCAATTAAACTATTTGTTTACACTTTATCCAAGACAACAGTGAACTGCAGGATGACAAGTAAGAACTCTGCATCCTTCTTTTTACTGCCCACAATGAGTTGTGTTAGATGACAATGTCTGAATCTTTTTTCCTTTGCAGTGGTTGCCAACGCAGTTTACTCAAAATTACCTCTCAAACTATATGATTGGTGGGCATGCATAGGTTAAAGTATTTCTACCAGAACACGATGATTATCTAGATGTTTTCATGAAGATTGTGAAGGATGGACGGTCGGCCATCACAAGGGGTTGGACTAGAGTCGTGCGTGCCTTCTGCATGGAGGAGGGCACAATATGGGCATTCCACTTCACCTTGTTCAGCAACCAGAGTATATTTCGCCTCTGCATTTACCGTCTTTAATAGTACAAGTATACAACTGTGGTTCATCATTCTTTATTTGGTTCTTATGTAATTCTTGAACATATGTACCTATGAATCGAATAATGCATTGGTTGTTTGAACCGGATTGATATGAATAAAGTTGTAGCATACATTCAAATTCAAATTCAAATTCGGTACAATTTGAAATAGCAGCAATTAAATTATGGTGAAATTACGCTCTCCAGGTTGTTACGACACACACGGTTGGTAAAACACAAACGTTTGCGATATACACCATAATCCGAGATGGTTCACATAGAGGAAATGTGTGCAATCATGCACACAGTTGTCGTTTCCAAAGCATGTGCGATTTCAGAAAATATCACAAATGGTGCGGGCAAACTAAACGTTTGTGTTAGTTGCCTTATCGTACATGATTCGCAACCGTGAACTGTTTCTGATGAAGTATGCATCGTAAATATTGCATCACAGAATAGCGTGTGCGATAGTTGTCGTGTACGATGATGTTACGACGGTCCAATGTTTCGTAATCCTATCCGACACTCGTACGACGATTAGCTAATATTCTTAACAGTAAACCGTTTGTGATGGGCCGAGCAACGTACACGTTCTATATTAGTGAGCCGTTTGTGATGGGTCGCGCACCGTAAACATAGCACCACAGAATACCGACTGCGATGGCAATGCAAGCAGAAACGAGTTGGAGTACTGTAGGGTCCCTATCCCCGACGGTTTCCGGGTCGTGTGGGAAGGACCCCCCCTATCTCCCACACTCACTTGGCGATGGTTCCAAATGTCATTGCAGAAAGGGTTAAAACCCGTTTTTTTAGGACCGACGCGCACCAGTGTAGGCTCGTCAAGTTTAACCCAGTATTCCGCGTGTGCAAAACTGGCTTGCACCTGTTGTATGTGAACGTAGAGCTTATCACACCCAATCATCACATGGTATCTCGGCACGACGAACTGTAGCAACGGTGCATACTCAGGGAGAGCACTTATACCTTGAAATTTAGTGAGGGGTCATCTTATAATGTGATGAGGACATCACTAACAAAGTTACAACCACATCCCCTAGTGATACATATACAGGACCAATTACTAGAGCTCGCGCATGCCAATTAAATTACCTGGTAATTTCGTTTCTTGGTAATGATTCTAATGTTGGTGAGAATATGATGTTGCCTAAATTGGATACATTTGTCTTGCTTACAAATGAAAGGCCTAGCTTGGACAAGAAGGATGATCATTGGAGCAATATCAAGCATGGAGATGATGGCATGCGCAAGGGGAACAAGAACAGAGTTACAAGTGATGATTTCAGGACTTTGAAGCCACCATAATGAGTGTGTGAAGCCTTGGACGAAATATACAAGATGCCACTTCATAAATTTTGTCCAGAGGCTATTATAGGTGCCGTGTCACCTTATTATTGGGCCAGGCCCATGTAATTTTGAAATACTTGAGTATAGGATGTTTTTAGAATCCATAAACAAGAGTTAGGGTTGGTTTTGGACCCCTCCTCCAAGGGCCGCAAAATCCCCCCCCCTCTTCCTCCATGTATACAACCCTTAGGGCATCATTTAGACTTGTTTAGATTAAAGTTCGCCATAGCTGCAACTTCGCGTACTTCATTTGTGTTCAACGACCAGACAAAGGCGTCACAGAACCCCACCTTGATCAATTAAGCTTTCATCTTATATTCGCAATATCCAGATTGCAATCTCAGTTTCTTGTTTGTTCTTTGTTTGCTCGCAGGAAACAGACCCTCATGGTCAGGTTGATCATGCTCCTGCGTGGTCAATAACCCCTCGGAAGTTGGTTTAGCGATTTCTAAGGCACGACGTCTCGCACGTTTGTAGTAGGATCGTCAAGGTTGACTCCCATAGAAAATGATATCCACCATCTCATCAAAACATCGGGACACTATCGCCTTTATCAAGTGGTATCAGATCTTTTGGTTGCTCAGTGAGATTTTGTAGTTTTTCTTAGTTTAGATCGAGTCTGTTCTTCACACCTACAATCCACGAAAAAGCCACGAAAAATTAGGGTTAGTTCATCATATCCGAACCAATCTGAGCCTTTGCATAATCTTTTTAGGGTGTTTGCTTTGTTGAATTTGCGGTTGCATCATCGTGTCTAGTTGCTGGTCTTAGCGTCTAGTCTTTTAGAGTTTCGAGTTCTGGTCATAAGTTGTCACGCCGCCGCCGCACCATCATCATCGCCCCTGCCATCTACAACCACCGCTTATCCGTCACCGATTCGTATCCATATACCACCACCGATCTGTATCCATATACCACCACCGCTACCACCATCGCTGCCATATACAAACACCGCTGCCATATCCTACCACCATATATCCACCACCAATCCGAGTTTCTTTCATATTACGTTTGTTTTCGAGATCCATCTAATTTTCGATTCGTGTTTCCTTGCCTGAGTAGGTTTCAGAAAAAAAAGAGTCTGGAGACCCCCGGGTAGTTTTTAGGCCAAATTTCGGCGACCGAAAATATTTTTCCCTATCCTATTTTTAGGCTTTTCTGGGTCTTTTGAGCCACGTGCCATCATAGTGATTTTTTGTCGCACTTTTTCGTCGTCGCTGCCCTGATTTCCGAAAAAAATAGTCAAAAACATTTCGTGCCCAACCTGTCATTTTGACATGGGGAGAGTTTTGAGACACTCGCCATTATAGTGATTTTTCGAAAAAAAGAGCACAAAAAAAACAGAGCGAAAAAATTCCAGAGTGTGCTTTTCCCTTGTTTACGTGTAGTGCCGTGATTTTGTTAGTGTTCTAGGCTCGCATCTCTAGCACGGTCTAGCCTAGGACCAGCACAATACTGTCTTGAGCGTTTATTCAACTTTGCATCTCTGAATTGATTATTGCTGACCCTTTTTACTACCATATTATAAACCTTCCCAGCTCAACATACATCTACGTTGTGCGTTTGACTCTCCCTGGTAATCGCTCTATCCAAGTTTTGAGAGTTTTGACTACGACGGCTGCCGATCACCGCCTACTGCTGGGTAAGAACTGGTAATAATTTGAGATTTGCTTGACGGATTTGTGATGCCCCACCACCACCATTTTCTAGTAGTCTATAGGATCATATTCTTGTGTGTTTTGCTGCTAACCATGGTAGGCTCACAAGTCGGTGAGACTGACTGGGAGAACATGATGAATAAGGAGTTGCATGATAAATTTCAGCAAATGATAACAACGATGACGACGATGACTACCTCCACGTCGCGAAACAACCCTCCGCCGAGCGAGTCGTGTCCCTCTTGAACCTAGCCAAACTGTTGGTATTGTTGTTGATACTTCTTTGGCTCCTGCCGCTGATGCGGAGGAGGATGATTATGCGGGAGATTATGAGGATGAGGTTGATCAAAATCAGAACTACGTGCAACCACCAGCACCACAACCACTAGGTCATCAACATGCAAATAATGGCAATGGTAGGGCTCCCCTCAGGTACGTGATCATGACCATCTCCCTAATCTGAAATTGAAAATTCCACCATTTGAGGGTAGATACATTCCTGATATATATCTTACTTGGGAGTTAGAAACCGAACAACATTTTACATCTTTAGAATATCCCGAGGAGAGACGTGTTGCTGCTGCACTTTGTGCTTTCACTAGTTTTGCTTGTGTGTAGTGGTCTGAACATCGTAGATTATATTTGAATAATATCCCAACAACTTGGACTGCTTTGAAAACTGCTATGCATACTCGTTGGGTTCCACCATATTATCAACGTGAATTACTTCAAAAATTGCAGTGTTTAAGACAAGGAAAAAATTCTATAGAGAAATATTATCAGGAATTACAAACTAGCATGATTAGATGTGGTATTGTTGAGGATAATGAAGCTATGCTTGCATGTTTTATGGGTGGATTAAATAAAGACATTCAGACCATTCTAGAGTATAAGGAATATAATAATATCACTCGTTTATTCCATCGCTTGCAAAGCTGAACGTGAAGCGCAGGATCGACATGCATTGTCGTGAACTAACTTTTCTACAGGTCAATCTTCATCATGGAAACCGCGTGCATCCTCTACTTCCACACGTTCTGCTGCACTGGTGCCTCCATCAGCTGCCACCGCCAACCATGATACAAGAAAGCAGGCACAACCACCACTATTTGTCAAGAGCACACCTTCTGGGCCTGCACAGAACTCTTCTTCATCCATGGCATCAACAGGGCAAACACATGATATTATTTGTTGTTGTTGCAAGGGTGGAGGTCATTATGCGAGACAATGCCCATCTAAGCGTGTGATGATTGTTACTGAGGATGGTGGGTATGAGTTCGCTAGTGACTATGATGAGGAGACCTTCGCTCTTATTACAAGTGAAGAACACGGTGGAGATGATTCTGATCATGAGACGCAATACATGGCTGCTGAAGATGCTGACAGGTATGAATGTTTAGTTGCTCAACGTGTTTTGAGTGTGCACATTACACAAGCTGAGCAAAATCAGAGGCATAATTTGTTCCATACAAAGGGAGTTGTGAAGGAATGTTCTGTTCGCGTCATCATAGATGGAGGGAGCTGCAACAACTTGGCTAGCATGCAGACGGTGGAGAAGCTATCTCTCACCATAAGACCACATCCACATCCTTACTACATCCAATGGTTCAACAACAGCGGCAATGTCATGGAGTTGTCAAGGCAGATGTCCTGGTGTGAGGACTTAGTCATGAGGTCAACGCATCTATGTGGTAGCTTGAGAGGGGTTGAGCGGAATCGAAAGACGCAACACAAGACAAGGGTTTAGACAGCTTCGGGTCCCGGGAAACATCATCCGGTAACAACCCTACGTGCTGTTTGAGGCTATGTCTCATTATGATCATGAGGAAATCGCTGTAAACCGGCTCTCCTAGTTAACCCTAACCCTTTAATATTGTTTCTTCTTACTTGTCCCCCTTCGGGGAGCCATGCCCCTCCTTATATATGTTGAAGGGACGGGTTACATGTAGAGTCCAACTCGGACTTAAGACTTAACTATTATGACTTCTCTTCTTGGGCTTCTTAACATCTTAGGCTTCATAAAGTCTCGGGCTTCATAACGTCTCAGGCTTCATAACTCCTGGCAACTCAGTTACCACTGCCTGCCGGGAGTTAACTGGTGCCGGTTTAAGATGGTCTGCCGGGAGTTAACTGGTGCCGGTTTAAGATGGTCTGCCAGTTTAAGAATGTCTGCTGAGTTATCATCTGACTTAACTCATGTCTTAACTGTCAGCCGGTTTAACAACCAGCCGGTTTATCGTCTGGGTTAACTGCCTGTTTTACCTGTCTATCTTAATTGTAAGCCAGTTTAACAACCAGCCGGTTTAACGTCTGACTTAACACCAACCAGTTTACCACCTGCCTTAACACCTGCCGGTTTACCACCTGCCTTAACACCTGCCAGTTTACCACCTGCCTTAACACCTGTCGGTTTACCACCTGCCTTAACACCTGCCGGTATACCAAGTCCCAGCAGGGTTATAACTCCGGCCGGATCGTACTGCGGGGTATATCCCCGACATTAGCCCCCAGTTTAATTTGGATTTATCCGTGTTAAACTGATCTTGATCATCCTTAAGTCCTTGTCACTTCCCTTTTCTATAAAATCCGAGTCAATGGACCAGCTTCATAATCAATTTGCTGACATTGGTTTGTCACAGAGAAATATTGTGAAGAATAACTCCTTTGACTTCAGCTCCCAATGCTTAACAAAAATATTGGCCTTTGAAATACTCATTTGATCTTCAACCGGTCTAAGAATGTAGAACTTTGCCGGTATATCATTGCCGGTTTACAAATATTGATGGCACCGGGTCATAATTGTAGTTAACATCAAGCTTGAAAATATACCTCTTATATGCCTATCACTTGTAGCCCCCAAGTCTTAAGAAGGTAGCATTGCAACAGCTTAAGACTTTCTTCAATATGAATGTCACAAGCTTGAAGAAATCCAGGTTGTTCATCTCAATCACCAGTCAGAACTGAGTATTCCACATATGTAGCCCCCAAGTGCCAGGTTGTCATGCTTGCAGCAACCTGGGAATTGAAATTGCCTTATGCTCGTAAAAACTTCAACCAGTGTAGCCCCCAAGGGCCGGGTTATTATGCAATAATGAGCAGGGACTTTGTAAACATGATCATGTAAACTTGAGCAGCAATGTGTAGCCCCCAAGGGCCGGCTCAATAAGATAATATTGAGCTGGGACTTGATATATTCTTCAATGAAAATAACATCATATGATGTAACCCCCCTCATGGGGCTTGAACCCACGTCCACAAGGTTAAGAGCTTTGTGCTTTACCAACTGAGCAGTGGATCCTTTAATAATAGATGAAAATTTATGTACCCTGAATTGTTAACACGAGCAATTGGTAGCCCCCAAGGGCCGGCTCATTACGATGTGATGAGTCGGGTCTTCAATAAGTGAGCAAACAATGACTTTGCATTAGACCCCAAGTGTCATGGTGCATGCTTGCGGCGACATGAGACTTGTGTATTTTATGTAATCCCAACTTGAACAATGTAGCCCCCAAGTGCCGGGTCGTAAGCCTGCAGCGACTCGGGACTATTCCTTCCATTGTATAATAAATCATATCCGTTGATAAAATAAGACGAGGATTGTGCTAAAGCGACTTTGAAAACCTCAGTCATAATATTGGTTATCTATAACCATAATAAAAAATCCAGCTGTGTTGGCTATTAAAGATTTGAATAAGTATAACCTGGTTTGAAAACTGATTCCTTCCATATAAGCCAGTATATCCATTCACATATGATACATGCTATGATGATGTAATGATGATGTATGATGTAATATATGATGATGTATATGTATGATCAAGAGGGTTTAAGCTATGGTTCGGATACGACCAGAGCCCCATGTAGTTATAATTATGGCATTGCACCGATCAAGAGGTGTAGCTATAGTTCGAATACGACCAAGCCCCCAAGTGATTTCCCTAGTGCCCTTATGCTGATCAAGAGGTATAACTATGGTTTGAACCCATAGCCCCTAAGTGATTTCCCTGGTGGCCTTATGCCTATCAAGAGGTGTAGGTATGGTTCGGATACGACCAAGCCCCCAAGTGATTTCCCTGATGCCCTTATGCTGATCAAGAGGGTATAAACTGTGGTTCGGATACGACCAGAGCCCCAAGTGATTTCCCTGGTGGCCTTATGCCTATCAAGAGGTGTGACTATGGTTCGAACATAGCCCCCAAGTGATATTGTGAGCTGTGCTCAAGGGATACCCATGTTTGAGTTGTGCTGTGCAACAGACTCTCTTTGGCCCCTTATGATAATATTGGCTTGATAGCCGGATTACCAAAATAACCAGAGTTGTGCTCTTGTGATAATATTGGCTTGATAGCCGGATCAAGAGGGTAGTAACGCTATGTTCTCTTTGGTGAATACCCCTATGTTTGAACAGGAAGCCCCCGAATGATCAATAATATGATAAACCAATAAGGCGGGATACCCATGTTTGAACCGGGCATCATGGCAGCAAGTTCTCTTTGGCAACCTTTTTCTGA
Source organism: Triticum dicoccoides (assembly GCF_002162155.2). Classification (NCBI taxonomy): domain Eukaryota; kingdom Viridiplantae; phylum Streptophyta; class Magnoliopsida; order Poales; family Poaceae; genus Triticum; species Triticum dicoccoides. The sequence goes on from NC_041392.1 coordinate 104,665,321, forward strand.
GAACTCGAACTTGCGAGAGATGAATTATTTTTGAACCGGAAATTATTCAACCGGCTACTGAGAGCTTCAAAGCTTTGTGGGAAATAGCTTTCCCTTGAGCCGGATTTTAAACCCGAATCCTTCTTTTTAAGCCGAAAATTGACGGCTTTTAAATTTACACCAATATGGTGGTTTAAGGTCCTGCATTAAATATCTTTGCAAGCCGGAGTAATTGCTTTTTTAAAGAAAGCAACATGTAATATATATAAAATATCGGATAAATTTCACCTGATATGTTAAGCCGGAATTTATCCGCCATGGAACTTAATGATTGCTTCAGCGAAGCTGAGATTAATCTCGGGTGAGTTAGAGTAGTTTGGGCCGCAGGGCGGCGTCTTGCGCACGTCCATTGAGCAGCTTTGTAGGAATGGGTGCGATCCTGATATGCCGATATGGATTGGTCTGCAAGGGCAGCAACTTGGGTGCTTCTATTGAGCGGCACGGCAAGGACAAATTTTCGCGATATAATGTCATTTGGAAATAAATAATTGCCTTGCATACAAAAAAGATATAGACCAAAGTAATTGTTTCTTTGACGAAAACAATATTGGGCTAATAAAATAGATGGATATCACCTGATTCATTTTTATGACGGATCATCTGTTCGCAGATAATTTTTCAGTACTATTATTGAATTCCCTTTGATCCATATATAGTGTCTGTGAATACCCTCAAGTAATTTCAATGGTGATTGAGCCACGAAAGTAGGCCTCCAAGGTGCCCTGTATATGTGGGTGTACCGATAGCAAATATAGCCATGTACACTTTGTCTCTCCCAAATTGTACAGATTTGTTTACTCAGTATTCTTTTAGTAACATCCAATGACATGCCAAATTTTGTCTGCTGGCTGTTTGAAAGAACACAAACTGCAGCGCCGGTTCACAGATATGGCGTCTTGCGGCGAAAACTAAATTGCCCGGAGGCGACTTGGCCAGGATGGGGACGGAGGACGGCCAGGGCGGCGCGGGTAGGCCGGCTAGTGAGGAGGCCCGCGGCAGGGCGGATCACGATGGCAAATTGGCGAAGGCGAATCCGGGTCAGCTCGGTAAAGGCGAATCTGGGGTAAAAATCTGCTGTAGCTCGGCGACAATACCGGGTTATTGGTGCGGCAACTCGGTAGCGATACAAAGCCAGAGGCCGACAAGGCAGCTTGTAGCAGGGGTGTGACTCGGCGGCGGTTTTGGCTCAGTCAGACGGAGGCGGCAGCTCAGGCAGGGCAGAACCGGCGGCAGCCACGGGCATAGGTGACCTGGAGGGGCAGCAGCTGAAGCGGGACGGAACAGCTGATCGGCAGCAGAAATCTACGGAGGCTGGGCACAGCCTGCCGGTGACTCGGCAAAGGTGACTCAGGGCAGGGCCGGCGAAGACCGGTGACTCGATATGCAGCTCTTGACCTGGTGATGGATTCGGGCGGCTCGTGGCTGAGATGAACCGGGGCGATTTGACTTCAAGTCCATGCTCATGACCCCATCCTCTCCATGTTGTGGTTGTGAACCGACGGGCGCCATTGGTGGATTGAAGCGGCATGGAACAGAGACAGTCGGTGGCTTCACAGCGAAGAACGACCTCGGATTTGACGAGGCGGAGGCAACGACGGCACCCGGCGGCTCAACTCGAGGTATCTGGCCACGAGGGCCTGTTGGCAGACTGGTGGCGAGGAGAGGCCTCGAGCGGCAAAGGCGGGACTGGAATGAGGCTCGTCGGAAGCAGGAGTTTTCGTGGCCGCTCGGCGAAGGTGGTGATTTGGCGAGGGCGGAGATGGCGGTTTCGACGCAGAGCTGCGTTCCACAGCAACGGAAGTGAAGAGGGAGGCGAGGTTGCATTCAACACGGACGGGGCTGCGCTTCAAAGGCGACAGGGCCGACTCAAGCCGACAGTTTAGCAGCGGAGACGACTCGGAGATTTGATGATGTGGAAACGGCGAGCGCGAGGCCATGTCCACCACAGCAGCGGCTTGGTAGCGAGATGAGGTCGCGGTAGAGAAGCGACGCGGTGGGCTACGTGGATGCGAATTAGCCGGGGGCTGCTCAACAGCAGCGACTGAGGCCGGCCGCGGAGACGGCGAAGACGGCGGCAGAGGCGCGCCGGCAGCTCGCAGCAGAGTCAAGGCAGTAGGAACAGTGGCTCAGAGGCGAGGCCGGATCGGTAAGGCACGGCCATGGCGACTCAGCCAGTGACAGAGACAGGGGCTCAACGCGACGATGACAGAGGTGAAAACGGCGACAGCATCAGCTGTTCAGACGGCTATGGGGCGGCGGCCCGAATGGCCGTGTGTGTAGTGTAGGGGTCCCCAACAGAGCTGGGCAGCTCGACACGACGGGGCTGATCACCATTGAGCGGGCGGCTCCAGCAGTAGATGCAGCAGCCAGCAGGCGGGTCAAAATCGCACAGGGCGAACGAGAGACCAGGCGCGAGCTCGCGAGGCGGGTTGATAAAAACGGCGATCCGGGGTAAAGGACGCGGATGTCCCCCGGCAGGCGGAGGGTGCTTGCGGCAGATCAGACCCATGGACCGGCAGGGAAGGAGCAAGGGCGCGGGCATGGCCGGTGAGCCGGCGCGCGTGAACGGCAGTAGCTCGCAGAAGTGGTGAGCCGGCGCGAAGGGAGCAGCAGTAACGAGTTGGCTCAGCAGAGTTGAGGTCGGCGGGTCACGGCCTCGGCGGTCCAGTGGAAGCCCACAGTGAAACAGAACAAGGCTAGTCGGCCTCAATAGAAACGATGACTTGAGAAAATGCGCTGCGAGGCAGAGGCGACGTACCACCAGACAACTCCAGGATCATTCAGTAACCCTTGGCTCCACGGAGCAGGGGGCGGCTCAGCTGCAACGTAGATGAATTTTGGTAGGAGGCGGACGGTTGGTTGATGCGGCCCAGTTTACAGCAGCTTGGAGCTGGAGCCAGCTTGACTCGTTGGTGTGAATTGCAGCAGCAACGTTGTAGGCCGAGGAGGCCGGTTCTCAGCCGGGGATAAACCGGCCTGGAGCGGAGACGGCCGGCGGATCGAAAGCCGGAGGCTTAGCGAATCACCATAGAGAGGCACGCCGGCGAGGAGAGAACGCGTCGTCGCCGTATCCACTTCCGAGTCATGGTCGTATACACTTCCTAGTCATGACTTCCTTCCTGATCCGACTCCAACTAGTATTGACCGCTGTGAGCGCTCCAAAGTCAATCTAGCTTTTATTTACCTCTTGATCATGTAAACCGGCTAGGCAATGATGACTTGGCGCGTAAGTCAGAGCGGCTCAGCAAAACTGTGATGGCGACCCGGATTCGGCGAGTTACGGCGTTGAAAACTAAATCACCCTCCAGGTCGTCATATTATTATGCTTTATCTAGCTTTACCAAAAATAGAGCTCGTATCCCCAATTACCAGCAGCGGTAACTTCAACAGATCTTCAAGGAGACACTCGAGCCTTTGACTTTTCTCCATAACAACTAATTGGTGAACAAAAACAAACCGGCGGCTCATTTGATGGAGGCGGTTTGGACTTCTTTTCTTCGTGACTTGCGGCAGACATCAGACTGTAACCTTAATTTTCTTGAACTTTTAAATCAGCCTGACTGAATCTGAATCGATGAACTCAAAATTTTGACAGATCCTTTCCAACTAGCTCTGCTTTATTCGAATTTTGTGAACTTCTCAATCCTTATGAAAAATCCCTTCAAGAACTCAACACCACCGTGTGCTAGCCCCACGGTGGGCGCCAACTATCGTGGAGTTGTCACGGCAGATGTCCTGGTGTGAGGACTTAGTCATGAGGTCAACGCATCTATGTGGTAGCTTGAGAGGGGTTGAGCAGAATCGAGAGACGCAATGCAAGACAAGGGTTTAGACAGCTTTGGGACCCGGGAAACATCATCCAGTAACAATCCTACGTGCTGTTTGAGGCTATGTCTCATTATGATCATGAGGAAATTGCCGTAAACCGGCTCTCCTAGTTAATCCTAACCCTTTAAGATTGTTTCTTCTTACTTGTCCCCCTTCGGGGAGCCCTGCCCCTCCTTATATATGTTGAAGGGTCGGGTTACATGTAGAGTCCAACTCGGACTTAAGACATAACTATTATGACTTCTCTTCTTGGGCTTCTTAACATCTTGGGCTTCATAACGTCTCAGACTTCATAACGTCTCAGGCTTCATAACTCCTGACAACCCAGTTACCACTGCCTGCTGGGAGTTAACTGGTGCCGGTTTAAGATGGTCTGCCGGGAGTTAACTGGTGTCGGTTTAAGATGGTCTGCCGGTTTAAGAATGTCTGCTGAGTTATCATCTGACTTATCTCCTGTCTTAACTGTCAGCCGGTTTAACAACCAGCCGGTTTACCGTCTGGGTTAACTGCATGTTTTACCTGTCTGTCTTAACTACCAGCCGGTTTACTGTGTGACTTAACACCAACCGGTTTACCACCTGCCTTAACACCTGCCGGTTTACCACCTGCCTTAACACCTGCCGATTTACCACCTGCCTTAACACCTGCCGGTTTACCACCTGCCTTAACACCTGCCGGTTTACCACCTGCCTTAACACCTGCCGGTTTACCAAGTCCCAGCCGGGTTATAACTCCGGCCAGATCGTACCGCGGGGTATATCCCCGACAGGCAAGGTTAAGGTAACACGTATTGTTCGTGTGCATTTTAGTATCTCTACATATGTTGACTATGTTGATTGTGATGTGGTACCTATGCAAGCATGTTTCTTATTACTTGGTAGACCATGGCAATTTGATAAAAATTATGTACACCATGGTGGAAACAATCAGTATACTCTTGTTCATAAGGACAAAAATATTACTTTGCTTCCAATGACTCGTGATTCCATTTCGAAAGATGATACTAATAGAGATAATAAAGCAAAACAGGAGAAACATAAGAGTGAAAATTAGATTGTGGCAAAAGAATTTGGGCAACAAATGAAGCCTAATAATAAACCATGTGGTGTTGCTTCTGAAACTAAATTACAAAGTGCATGTTTACTTGCCACCAAATCTGAAATTGATGATCTGGATTTCAGCAAATTTGTTTGCTATGCTTTTGCGTGCAAAGAGGCGTTATTTTCTTGCGAGGATGTACCTTCCTCTTTGCCTCCTGCTATCACTAACATTTTGCAGGAGTTCGCTGATGTCTTTCCACAAGACGTTCCATCGGGATTATGATAGATCATGGATGTCTCCTAGAGGGGGGGGGGGTGAATAGGCATTTTAAAATAATTACGGTTTAGGATTGAACAAATGCGGAATAAACCTAGCGGTTAATTTGTCAAGCACAAAACCTTAAACAACTAGGCTCACCTATGTGCACCAACAACTTATGCTAAGCAAGATAAGAAACTATGCAATAGCAAGATATATGACAAGAAACAATATGGCTATCACAAAGTAAAGTGCATAAGTAAAGAGCTCGGGTAAGAGATAACCAAGGCACGCGGAGACGACGATGTATCCCTAAGTTCACACCCTTGCGGATGCTAATCTCCGTTTGGAGCGGTGTGGAGGCACAATGCTCCACGACAAGCCACTAGGGCCACCGTAATCTCCTCACGCCCTCGCACAATGCAAGATGCCGTGATTCCACTAAGGGTCCCTTGAGGGCGGTCACCGAACCCGTACAAATGGCAACCCTTGGGGGCGGTCACCGAACCCGTACACTTTGGCAACCCTTGGGGGTGGTCACCGGTACCCGTCAAATTGCTCGGGGCGATCTCCACAACCTAATTGGAGACCTCGACGCTTGCCCGGAGCTTTACACCACAATGATTGAGCTCCGAACACCACCAACCATCTAGGGCGCCCAAGCACCCAAGAGGAACAAGCTAAAGGGTACCAAGCACCCAAGAGTAATAAGCTTCTCAACTTGTAACTTCCACGTATCACCGTGGAGAACTCAAACCGATGTACCAAATGCAATGGCAAGGGCACACGGAGTGCCCAAGTCCTTATCTCTGAAATCCCACCAAAGCAACTAATGCTAGGGAGGAAAATGAGAGGAAGAACTAGAAGGACAACACCAAGAACTCCAAGATCAAGATCCAAGGGGTTCCCCTCACAGAGAGGAGAAAGTGTCGTGGGTTTGTCACGGCAGATGTCCTTGTGAAAGGACTTAGTCGTGGAGCCATCGCAACGGGTTAGATTAAAGGGGTTAAACTGGACAAGGGGACACGGGGAGTTTATACTAGTTCGGCCCCTTCGATGAAGGTAAAAGCCTACGTCTAGTTGTGATTGGTATTGCTAGGGTTTCGATGACCAGGGAGCGAATCCACTTTGACTGGCCCTCGAGTTGTTGTCTGTATTCCCTCAACCGTTGTCGGGTCGTCCCTTTATATACATAGGTTGATGCCAGCCGGTTTACAGAGTCCCGAAGCCGGATCATAAACGTGTCCGGTTCGGTCTCTATTCTTCCTATCTTACAATGCAAGTTACATAATAAGGTCGGTTTGCATCTACATGCCTCAACTCGCCTTTGGGCCTTGGGCCTTCATAAAGCGCCATTATTCTTACATCTTCATGGGCTACTAATCTTCATAAAGTTAATCCAGCTATTCCTGGCCGGTTTACGTCCAGTAGTAATATCCCCAACATTAGGCCCCAGATTGGTTTGAACTTGTTCATGTCAATCTTCAGCACTTTAGAAAAAATCCTCCCTTTGCACCTTCGCATAGATCTTGTAAACCACCGTGACGTCATCCTCTGGATTGGTAGTAAACCGCCGTGACATCATCTTGTTCATTAAAGCCGAAGATACCCTTTATTAATGAGCATCCAATAATCGAGGCAACAATCTCATTATCTATCCATCTTTTGGGCTCCTCGATTCCCGCGCTTGTCGCTTATCACTTTACCCTTATAAATAGAGGCGGAGGACCCCATTCTTTTCTTTCTGTTGCCTCTTCATCCCTTCTTCTTCCTCGCGACGTCTCTGCACTCGAGCACCGCCGCCATCGTCAAGCCTCACTTCTACCTCACCGTCGGCCGCTGCATCAACCTGTTCGTACCAGAACACCGTAGCATACCTGCGCTGCTTCCACGGCTACAGTAAGCCCTTTCTCCTCCCCCTCTGTAGATCTGTCTAGGGTTTATTTTGTTCTTCGCAGTTCACCGAAGTTCATCAAGGCTCCGGTGCAGCTCTTCCCTGTACTTCCTCAGTCCATGAATAAAGAACCCCTTAGCTTGATATATTCCGCATAATGGTTATCTTCCGCTACCACAACAAACCCTTGTGTGCATAAGAACTGATCTGAACCTTTACAAACTGCTTCGGGACCAACCCTTTTAGGTCAAAATATTTTGCTTTCCTGTCTTTCGATAGATCCAAAATATCCATGTCCCCTTGTGGAACCTGTTTTACCTTACCTAGTCATTTTTGCCTTAGATTTGTACCCTCTTTATCACCTTGGCGATTTACCTTTGTATAAGCAATCTATCACATACCATTAGCCCTCTGGTAAACCGGAGGAGCCTTTTACCTTCGTTGTTATACTCCGGTTTAACAGTAGGTGTATACCCTTGTTCTGATATTGCCTTGTTATTCATTATTGCATTAGTCTCCGGTTTATGCAATTTCACATATATGTATATCTTTTATTCCATTGCATCTTGCGTACCACCATGAATGATTTGTAAACCGGCATGATTTGTGAACCGACATTTCTTTTTCAGATTTTCGCTTCACAATGGCCAAACAGTTCACCACTTGCAACTGGGCTCCTTCCCGGATCACCGAGGAATAGTTGAACGGAATAGTCAGTATCGGCACCTTGCCCAAGAAAACGGAAATTCGGTGGCAAGTTCCTGGAACGGAGAATCCTCCTACCCCAAGGCAGGGTGAGGTAGTGATCTTTGTCGACCACATAGGCCGTGGTTTCAAACCGCCCGGGTCTAAGTTTTTCCGAGATGTTCTTGCCAGTTTCCAACTCCATCCTCAGGATATTGGACCCAACTCGGTGTCCAACATATGCAACTTTCAAGTCTTCTGTGAAACATACTTACAAGAAGAATCAATTGCTGAGCTATTCCGGGACTTTTTTCATCTGAACCAGCATACAGAGTTTGTAAATGGTCCCAACACTGAACTTGGTGGTGTCTCTATTCAAAAGCGGAAAGAAGTTGAATTCCCTCATGCCAAACTGCACAATCACCCTAAGGAATGGAATCAAAGTTGGTTCTATTGCAGAGATACTTCTCCTGAAGATGAGAACTCTCTTCCAGGCTATCATGAGCACCGGCTTTCCAACACTCATCCAATGCCTCGACGTTTAAGCTTTGCAGAACGGGCCAAATACGGCCCTCAACTCGCCAAGCTCCGGGCCTTCATGGCCAACGGTTTAACATGCGTTGATTTTGTTCGTTGCTGGATATCTTGGAGCGTCTTGCCACTAAGCCGCCGCCCCGGTTTAATGTGTGAGTATACCGATGAAGTAGAAGACCCCCAACGCCGCACCAATATTCAGATAACCGATGAAGAGGTCACTGAAGGTGTTAAGAAAATTTTAAATGAACCGGAATCAGTCTGTCGCCAAACCGGCTTGAACCCCTTCTATGCTCAAAATAAATCGCCTCTTGTAAGCACTATGCTTCCTTTTATCTTTGGTATCTTTGAATTGTTCAACTTGTAAACTGTCTTCTGTTTGTGTATGAACAGGGTGATGATCCCTTCTGGAAACGGAAATCCGCAGATAAAACGGCCAAGCCATCCGTAGATAAAGCGGCAAAGCCATCTCATCCCAAAACGAAAGTCGTCAAGCGTACCTCAAAGCGGAAAACGCCTGACTGGATCAGCATGGAACTTGATGAAGATGCAGATGATCCGGAAGTTGAGGTAGAACTTGACTCACTTGGCTCCCTTTTTATGCACCTCATTAACAATGATCTTTATCAGGAGGACGTAGAAGGCAGCCAGGCTAATGATGCAGAGGTAATTACCCTTTCCTCCGGTTCAGACTCTATGCCAACACAAAAAACCCGTCAAGCAGTCCGGAAAGTAAGCTTTTCTCATCCTCTTGCTTACTTGGATCCCACATTTATTTTGAAGACGCAGCAGCATGAAGCTCGCCGGACAACCCGACACAGTGGTCAACAGATCACTTCGGCCGGTTTACCTAATACCCCGGTTCGTAAACACCAATCTGAAGTTTCTCCCACTTCTGACAATTCTTATCCCAAGGCAGGTTATTTCAGACAACCTCTTAATCTGTCCGACTCAAATTATCAGGTGACACCTCCCTCATCCTCTAGCGAATCAACAGCAACCCAACTCCCTCCTCTTAAAACTGTGGCTGGGTAAGCATTCAAACCCTTTCTTTAAATGTGTTGCAAATCTTGAATAAGGTGCTAAACCTTCTTTTAATTTTGTTTGTAGAGCCAAAGCTAGACCCAGCAAGAAAGCTCGGGTCAACAATCCATCAGAAGACCAGGCTGTTTTTGGAGAAGAGCAAATAGGTGAACCGGACCAAACTCGTGAACCGGAGGGTCCTCATCCTAAAGCTACTTTTGATGAACCGCCCCTTCAAGACCAGAATGTTGATGAACAACCAGAAGCTGCTCCTGCTATGCCTGACACTGAACCGGAAGCTCCAAACCGTGCTAGTCTGGTGAAAGGCACTGATACTACTGAAGGCCAAGGAGATGATGTTTTCATTACTGGCATGGGCCACAACTCTCCTGTCCATCCTGTCATCTTGGCCCAACATAGTGCCAAAGAGGAGCGTACTGCCAGGGAAAAGGGTAAATGGAGCACCGACTTATCAAGTTATGCTCATCTCAGTGTTGAAGAACTTCACTCCGGTTTTTTAAACCGTCTGCACTCAAACCGTGACTATGAAGCCGGTTTTGTGAACCTGATGAAGGAATGCTATGAGGTATTTTCATCTCCCTTTACTTCTTAATTCCAAAGTTGAAACACTAGCCCAAGTAGCCCCCAAGGGCCGTTTTATGATGTTTAATCTTAAACCGGGACTTTGTAACACTTTAATCCTCTCCTGCTGACCCTCAAAATGTCAGGTCCTTAATGAAAACAAAAACCGATACTTTACCAATACAATTATGTAGCTTTCCTCAACGTAGCCCCCAAAGGCCGGTTTAGCTTTGCAAGGTAATCCGGGACTTGAAATCCATGCGTCCATTTTGAACAGATGTACATTAGCCCCCAAGTGTCAAGGATAATGCCTGCATTGTGCTGGAGACTTTATAAAAATGTAGTGAATCAGAGCAAATAGGCATTAGCCCCCAAGTATGAAGTGCATAACTTGTTATACACTTTGTACTTACAAAATACATAACTTGTTGTTGACATATCTTCACTGTTGCAGGCCGAGCTAAGCAATAGAGATGCTCGAACCGCTTATTTGCAAGAGAACGTGAAGTCCCAACAAGCAGAGGCTGTGAAAGACAAAGAGAAGCTGACCAAAGCCCTGACAGCTATGGAAAAGCTAAAGGAGTCTTTTAACAAAGAACATACTGACTGGGAAACCGAGAAGGCCGGTTTAACCAAAAGAGCTGAGGATGCCGAAGCATCCTGAAGCCAGTTGTAGATGAACTAACTGGTTTGAAGCGGCAAATCAACGCTATGACGTCCGCTGTATTTGGTAAGTATCTCCTTATACTGTGTGTCCAATTCATGAGACCTTATTATTTACCAGTTGGCTGATGTTAAACCGTGACAGGCACTCGTATTGCTCATCTGGGCACGGATATGCGGATGAAGCTTAAAGCAGCTTATACCTTGATTGAACAGTTGTACTCTGGATCCCAGGATGCTATTTGTGCTGCATCTTACCACAAACCGGCGCCATCACTTATAAAAGAAACTCTTGAGAAGCTGGCCATGTTACCAGCCCGGATTACCGAACTGAAGAAGGCAGCCGCAAGAGCAGGAGCGTTGACCGCACTAATTCGTGCCAAAGCATGGATTCCAGATCTTGAAGCAGATGACATCATCAAAGGATATCCAGGTGTAAAGGAGGACGGTTCAAACTTCGACAATGATGATCTCCGACGGCTGACCAAAGAAATGCGGCCAATAGCAAGCAAACTGGCAGAGGACACAGACTTATCTCATTTCCAACCAGCCTACGACGCTGAAGGGAAGAAACAGCCTGCCGAAATCCATGAAGTCAAAGAACTTGTGCCTCCAATCCATAAGCATACTTATGCACCTGACATTAACCCCTCCAGCCTTATCCATGAAGAAGCCCTGTTTCAAGCTTTAACCTGAATCGATTGGTCAATGGTTGATTTCCAGTGTTTGGGGAGGGATGAAGAAGAAGTGATTTCACCAAATGACCCTCAACCGTCAAACCGTCCAGACAAAGCATCTTAAACCGGCAGCCAGTTTACCAGCTATTGTGTGCCAATGCTCAAAAACAATTATTCAATTTGAGCCATTTTGAAGCTTCTTGTAATAGGATAGCAAAAACTCATTTATCTGTCATGCCATCGAGCATGCTTTGTGATGCTTTGATATTGTGAAAACTTGATCCACTTTTGGGATCTATTTATACATAGCCCATGATGATTTGTGTTCCTGGATACAAGAACTTTGAACGTGTCCTAGTGGTTTACCACTGGACGGGTCATGATGCCCAAGAATAGACAATACTTGGATGGATAATCAAAGTTTGTATAAAAAATAACATGTATAACATACCTCGTTGGCTGACCAACTGCTTGTATGGGAAAAGGTGTAAACACCAATCCGGAGCAGTGATAACCCCGTCCTTAATTTACCGGATTATGATAATAAACCGTACCGGGATATAATAAACACCGGGTTTTCCTTATAACACTGGTTGACTTGTTAGTCAAAACCAGAACGGGTTAATGAACACCGAATTAGAACTAATCATGTACTGACAACTTCTAGTTGAAAGCCAAGCCGGGTCAAGGACGCCGGTTTATCAGAAGATATTATGAACCTCAACAAAGGCAAAAAAGCTTTGATAAAATAAAAAAACATGCGAGGCTTTTTACGAGCTGCCAGGCTCTGAATCGAGGCTTTTTATGGGCTGCCAGGCCGCTGAGTTAAACCATTTGGCAAAGCCTTTTAATATGGACCTCAATCTTTAACCAATCATCAATTTAACTTTGACAAGTTCAGGGTCCATGGGATTGACTTGTCAAATGTTCGATGGGTCATACCAGGTTTACCTGGACGGAGTGGCTTACTTAAAGAGGCAGGATAACCCGGGGTTTTAGGTGACTACACCTAGCTTCCAAGCCTGGCTTGATAGCCTATTACAAGGGTTCAAAACTCATTGTTCTTTGCGAAGCAAAGAGCCCCCAGGTAATATGTGAGTTGTGCTCGGTGGTTACCTATGTTTGAGTTGTGCTTAATGCAACAGACTCTCTTTGGTTCCACATAATTTCCTTTTTGGCTTAACGCCTATCAAGAGGTGTAGCTATGGTGTGATAAAAACCAAGCCCCCTAGTGATATCCCTTTATGGTGTTAAACCGATCAAGAGGTGTAGCTATGGCTCAGATATGACCAAACCCCTTAGTGATTTTCTTTATATACGTGCCGCTACAAAGACTGATTTAACAAAAAACTCCGCTTTGTTAGGAGAAACTCTTGTAAGCACACACATGATGTAAAAAGAACAAAGACCCCGCTTTATTCGAGGCTCCGGTTTATTATATAATATATACATTGTCATAAATATGTACATATGAAGAGCCTGTGGCTTAAGTATAGTAAGGCCAAAGAAGAGCTATATTCCACGGCTGCTTGGTCTCCTCCTCCGATTTACGTGAGTCTTTGTGCTCTCGAACATCAATGAGGTAGTATGACCCGTTGTGCAGATTCTTGCTGACCACAAAAGGTCCTTCACAAGGTGGGGATAACTTGTGCATATCAGTTTGATCCTGGAAGAGCCGGAGCACCAGATCGCCCTCTTGAAAAGTTCTGGTCTTAACCCAGCGGCTGTGATAACGTCCGAGATCTTGTTGATAAATCACCGAACGTGTTGCTGCAAGATCACGCTCCTCATCTAACAGGTCTAGGGAATCCTGACGTTCTGTCTCATTATGAGCTTCAACATAATTAAGCTGCCACATGGGGCGAATCATGACGGATGTCACTAGGAAGAACCGCCTCCGCTCCATAAACCATGAAGAAAGGTGTGTAACCCGTAGATCTGTTAGGTGTGGTGTTGATGCTCCATAACACAGAAGGTAATTCCTCCACCCAACAATCCGATGTCCGCTTCAAAGGAACCATAAGCCGGGGTTTAATACCTCGCAAAAATTCTTGATTTGCCCTCTCCGCTTGACCATTAGATTGGGGGTGAGCCACCGATGCTATATCAAGCCGGATGTGCTCACGTTGGCAAAATTCCTCCATCTCTCCCTTTGACAGATTAGTACCATTATCAGTTATAATACTGTGTGGAAAGCCAAACCGGAATATCACCTTTTTGATGAACTGAATCGCCGTGGCCGCATCACACTTACTAACTGGCTCTGCTTCCACCCATTTGGTGAACTTATCGACTGCCACTAATAAGTGGGTATTTTGTCCTTGGAGCGCTTAAAGGGTCCAACCATATCAAGCCCCCAAGTCGCAAATGGCCATGTTATTGGAATCATCCTCAACTCCTTAGCCGGAATATGGGCACGGCGTGCAAATTTTTGACAACCGTCACATCATTTGACTAAATCCTCAGCATCAGCATGAGCTTTTAACCAATAGAAACCATGGAGAAAAGCTTTATCCACCAAAGACTTTGAACTGGCGTGGTGACCACAATCCCCTTCATGGATTTCTCGCAAAATCTCACAACACTCTTGAGGAGAAACACAACGCTGAATTGCCCCTGAGACGCTGTAACGATGTAATTCTCCATTGAGTATAGTCATAGATTTGGAACGCCAGATTATCTGCCGGGCCGAGGTTTCATCCTCTGGTTACTCACACCGGTTCATGTAAACCAGGTATGGGATTGTCCAATCCGGTATGACATGCAAAGCAGCCACCAATTGAGCCTCCGGGTCAGGAATAGCCAACTCCTCCTCTCTTGGTACCTTGACCGACGGATTATGCAGCACATCAAGAAAGACATTTGGTGGGACCGGTTTACGCTGAGAACCAATGCGGCTTAAAGAGTCCGCCGCTTCATTCTTTCGCCAGTCTATATGGTCCACCTGATAACCCTTGAAGTGACCAGCCACTGTGTCCACCTCTCATCGATATGCAGCCATAAGTGGGTCTTTAGAATCCCAAGTGCCAGACACCTGTTGATCCACCAAATCTGAATCCCCAAAGCACTTAACCAGGCTTAAGTTCATCTCCTTAGCCATCCGAAGACCATGGAGTAAGGCTTCATATTCAGCTGCATTGTTAGTACAAGGGAACATTAAACGGAGGACATAACAAAACTTGTCACCTCGTGGGGAAGTTAGTATGACTCCAGCCCCCGAGCCCTCCAACTGTCTGGATCCATCAAAGTGAATAGTCCAATATGTGTTATCTGGCTTTTCCTCTGGTGCCTGCAATTCCGTCCAATCATTGATGAAGCCCACAAGTGCTTGGGATTTAATTGATGTGTGAGGTATGTATTTGAGCCCGTGAGGTCCAAGCTCAATAGCCGATTTGGCAATCCGGCCAATTGCTTCTCTGTTTTGAATGATATCTCCCAGAGGGGCTGAACTGACCACTGTGATAGGATGACCTTGAAAATAGTGTTTAAGCTTCCGGCTTGCTATAAACACTCCATACACCAGCTTCTGCCAATGTGGATACCTCTGCTTTGACTCAATGAGCACCTCACTAATATAATAAACCGGCCGTTGAACCGGATATTCCTTGCCAGCTTCCTTGCGCTCCACCACAATAGCCACGCTAACAGCTCGGGAATTAGCAGCCACATATAGCAATAACGGCTCTTATCGATCGGTGCTGCAAGCACAGGCGGTTCAGCTAACTGCCTCTTCAGATCCTCAAACGCTTTATCAGCTGCCTCGCTCCAGAAAAAATCATATGTTTTCTTGAGCATCTGATATAAAGGGATAGCCTTCTCCCCAAGACGACTGATAAACTGGCTCAAAGCCACAATCCGGCCGGCCAAACGTTGAACATCATTGATACATGCCGGTTTAGCCAAAGATGTAATTGCTGAATTTTTTTCCGGATTGGCCTCAATGCCTCTGTTTGACAGCAGAAAACCCAAGAGTTTGCCTGCCGGGACACCAAAGACACACTTTTCCGGATTGAGCATCATCTTGTAAACCTGGAGGTTCTCAAAGGTTTCTCTCAAATCATCTATCAATGTTTCCTCCTTCCTGGACTTTATCACAATATCATCCACATATGCATGAACATTGCGCCCAATCTGCTGATGAAGACAATTCTGAACACAGCGTTGATAAGTCGCCTGGGCACTTTTGAGCCCAAAGGGCATGGAGACATAGCAAAAGGCTCCAAAGGGAGTTATGAAAGTTGTCTTCTCCTAGTCCTTAACTGCCATTTTGATCTGATGATAACCAGAATAAGTGTCCAGAAAACACAAACGGTCACAACCCGTCGTAGCATCAATGATCTGATCAATACGAGGGAGGGCAAAGGGGTCTGCATGGCAAGCTTTGTTCAAGTCTGTGTAATCCACACACATATGCCAAGTGACGTTTTTCTTAAGAACCAGCACCGGATTAGCCAACCACTCTGGGTGAAAGACCTCCACAATAAACCCTGCGGCCAACAACTGAGCTACCTCCTCACCAATAGCCTTGCGCCTTTCTTCATTGAAATGGTGGAGAAACTGCCGGACCGGTTTAAACTTAGGATCAACGTTAAGTGTGTGCTCAGCGAGTTCCCTCGGTACACCTGGCATGTCAGAAGGTTTCCATGCAAAGATGTCTCGGTTCTCACGGATGAACTCGATGAGCACGCTTTCCTATTTGGGATCCAGGTTAGCGCTGATGCTGAACTGCTTGGATGAATCACCAGGAACAAAATCAACCATCTTATATCTGTGGCCGATTTAAACTTCAATGCCGGATCGTGTTCCGTAGTTGGCTTTTTCAAAGAGGTCATATCCGCCGGATCAACTTGGTCTTTATAAAACTTCAGCTCCTCCGTGGCACAAACCGACTCAGCATAAGCCGCATCACCTTCCTGACATTCCAAAGCGATCTTCCTGCTCCCGTGTATTCTGATGGTCCCCTTATGACCTGGCACTTTAAGCTGTAGATAAACATAACATGGCCTCGCCATGAACTTAGCATAAGCCAGTCGCCCAAACAAAGCGTGATACGGACTTTTGATTTTCACCACCTCAAAAGTCAATGTTTCTGACCTTGAATAATAGTCATCTCCAAAAGCCACCTCTAAGGCTATCTTGCCCACTGGATATGCAGACTTGCCAGGCACCACACTATGGAAAACAGAGTTTGACGGTTTAAGACTCTTATCTGTCAACCCCATACGACGAAAGGTATCATAATATAGAATGTTGATACTGCTTCCCCCATCCATGAGTACCTTAGTGAACTTATATCCCCCAACTTGAGGGGCCACCACTAGGGCCAAGTGACCCGGATTGTCAACCTGAGGCGGGTGATCCTCTCTACTCCACAAAATGGGTTGCTCAGACCAGCGCAAATACTGAGGCACTGCCGGTTCAACAGAGTTTACTGCCCTCTTGTGAAGCTTCTGATCACGCTTACACAAGCTAGTGGTGAAGACATGATATTGCCCACAATTTAGCTGTTTAGGATTGCTCTGATAACCCGACTGCTGTTGCTGGTGGTTCCCCTCATGGTTGTAACCTCCCTGGTTGCCATGGTTCCCTTGATTGCTGTGTCCAGTTTGATTGCCCTAAAATCCTGAACCGGAACTGCCGCCTCCGTAACCCGGCCCGTGGAAACCACCTCCTGAACCGCCGGGCGGGCCATTATCGTACTGAAACATATTGGAGTTCTTGAAATCCCGCATGATGTAACAATCCTTCCAAAGATGTGATGCTGGCTTCTCCTTTGATCCATGCTTTGGACAGGGTTGATTTAACAGGCGCTCCAAGTTGGGGCCTGAACTTCCGCCCCTCTGGGGCTGCTTACCCTTACGACGCTGACCATTCTCCTGAGCATTGGTGTTAGCCACAAAGTCCAAATTGTTGTCGGCCTTGCGTTTACCATTATTCCCATGGCCTGCCGTATTATGCTGCTGACCCTTGGTGCTGCCGTTCTTTTTCCCTTTTCCCGGTTTGTCCTCCTCTAAGTCAGGGTCTTTGGTATTATCTAAATCGGCGTACTTAACCAAAGCAGCCATAAGCGTTGACATATCATTGCAGTGGCATTTGAGCCTTCCTAACTTCTGTTTGAGTGGCAGAAAACGGCAATTGCCCTCCAACGTTAACACTGTGGTATCTGCATTGATACGATCCGATGAATGCAGAATAGCTGAGACCCGCTTTACCCAATGGGTCGTCGACTCCCCATCCTCTTGGACACAAGCGGCCAGATCCACAATTGACATGGGCTGCTTACAAGTATCTTTGAAGTTCTAGATAAACCGGTGCTTCAATTCGGCCCATGATCCCACAGAGTTAGTTGGTAAGCTCTTTAACCAAGTGCAAGTTGTTCCTTCCAACATCATGGTGAAGTATTTAGCACATACTGCCTCATCCACATCTAACATCTCCATTTCCATCTCGTTGCTTTCAACCCATGCCTCTGGTTGCAGATCGGCGGTGTAATTTGGTACGTTACGAGGTCCTTTGAAGTCCTTGGGCAATCTCACATTACGCAAAGTGGGGGTGAGACACGGCACCCCTAAGGAACTGAACACCACACCTGGCTCTACTAAAGCGGTAGGGTGAACCGGAGTATGTTGACGGTTTCCGTGCAGAGATGCTAACTCGGCCTCTCGACGTGCGCGACCATGATCCACCACATCCTACGCATTAGCACCTCCCCCTCCCGGGTTGTGCCCTCGCGGCGAATTACGGCGACGTGCACTGCTCAACACGGTCGGTTCATCCTCGACATGCCTACTGTAGCTCCGGCTTGGACGTGGAGTGGAATGAATCCTCTCACGACTGTGCGAATATGCCTGCTGCTGGTTTAGAGCTGTTTGAAGGAGATCTCTGGCCCGTCGTGCCTCAATCGCAACTGGTGATACGCCATCGGTTGGGAGGGCTGCCAATCATGAAGCGGCGGCCACAATGTTGTCCAACGGGTTGGAGTAATGCCCGGGAGGTGTTGGAACATACAATGGCACAATGTTGTTCTGACGAGGCGGGTCCGTCGTGCGCGGCTGAACCGGCGCTCCTGTCCCTGGCGCCTCTGTTTGATTTACTATTGGCTGGTTACTCGTTCCTGCTCCTGGCATATTGAAGAGATTTCTTGGCTCATAACTCGGCGGGAGATGCGATCGGTATCTTCTTCTCATGACTTCCTCTGAGGCATTCTGATCCAGCCTAAGCTGGTAGGCCTGAGCTTCCAACTCGGCTCGTTCTGTAGCCATCCTAGCGTTCTCTGCTGCTAGGTCCGCTTTAGCTTGAGTTATCTGATCCTTTACCTTTGCGATCTCCGCATTGTGCTGATCCCGGGCTGCTACATCCACCTCTGCGGCCATCAATGTTGCCAAAGCATCGAACAAGTCAGACAAAACTTGAGCCGGAGGTAGCGCAGAGCCCCCTGCCCCCGCCGGCGTGGCTGTTGCTGAAATGGAGAGCATTGCTACGGCGGTTCATGAGTGGGGCACTGATTGTGTACCGGCCATGAAGATAGCTGCTCGGTTTGGTAGATCAGGGGAGTCCGGAATATTGTTGCCCTCGGAACCTCCACTAATCCGGCCGTCCTGCAACTGATAAAGCGATTCGGTCTCTCCAGAAGACTCGTCGTCGGAGCATACGATAGTTTCTCCATCAGATGCCGGTCCGTCCTCATATTCTGCTCTTTGGATGACACCTACGAAAACATGCTTTGCCATGGGCTGAACCAGGGAAGGGCTTGCACGCTGAGCTGTCTCGATGATGTCGGTGCAGGTGTCCGGCTCTGGGCCCGGTTCGCCAATCTTGTCGATGAAGACGTGAATCCGACCAAAGGGGACCCGGTACCCGTATTCGATTGAATCGGCCTCGGGGCCCCATCCTGCATTGTCGATGTAGAGCTTGCCGTGACGACTCTTTGTCATCTGGCCCATAGCGTATCCCTTGAGTCCATCCAAGCTGCCCTTTAAGAACTCGAAACCATCGTGCGATAGCCCCACGGTGGGCGCCAACTGTCGTGGGTTTGTCACGGCAGATGTCCTTGTGAAAGGACTTAGTCATGGAGCCATCGCAACGGGTTAGCTTAAAGGGGTTAAACCGGACAAGGGGGCACGGGGATTTTATACTAGTTCGGCCCCTTCGATGAAGGTAAAAGCCTACGTCTAGTTGTGATTGGTATTGCTAGGGTTTCGATGACCATGGAGCGAATCCGCTTTGACTGGCCCTCGAGTTGTTGTCTGTCTCCCCTCAACTGCTGCCGGGTCGTCCCTTTATATACATAGGTTGACGCCCGCTGGTTTACAGAGTCCCGAAGCCGGATCATAAATGTGTCCGGTTCGGTCTCTATTCTTCCTATCTTACAATGCAAGTTACATAATAAGGTCGGTTTACATCTATAGGCCTTAACTCGCCTTTGGGCCTTGGGCCTTCATAAAGCGCCATTATTATTACATCTTCATGGGCTTCTAATCTTCATAAAGTTAATCTGGCTATTCCTGGCCGGTTTACATCCAGTAGTAATATCCCCGACATAAAGTGATTGGTGGAAATGTGGATCTAGATCTCCTCTCTCTTTTCCCTCAAAAACTAGCAAGAATCCATGGAGGGATTGAGAGTTAGGAAGCTCAAAGAAGGTCAACAATGGGGGAAGAACACGAGCTCAAGAGATAAAGTTCATTGGAGAAGAAGACCCCCTTTTATAGGAGGGGAAAAACCAACCGTTATGTGCTCAGCCCGCACACGAGCGGTACTACCACTCCACGAGTGGTACTACCATTCGGGCGGAAGAAACAGGGAAAAGGAGCAACAAAACATGAACCTTGGGGCGGTAGTACCGCATATAAGCGGTACTACCACTCACCCCAGCGGTACTACCGCTGGAGGAGCAGAACACGGGACCAAAAGAGGCAGGGCAGAGCAGAGTAAGGCGGCAGTAATGCAGTGGCGGTACTACCGCCTGACCAGAGTGGTACTACCGCTTATAGGCGATAGGCGGAACTATCATGCCTTACTGTCGTGCAACTACTGCTAAACCCGACACGAAAAGATCAGGACCCAAAATCGAGGCGATAGTAGAGCGGTACTGGAGCGGTACTGGAGCGGTACTACCGCTTGATGCTATAAGAGGTACTACCGCTGCCGACCGCGGTACTACCGCAGGGAGAAAACCAGAAATGCCATAACTTCTTCATACGAGCTCCGAATTGAGCAAACTCAAGCTTGTTGGATACAAGACGACGAGTAGCATCAAAACAGCGACAAATAGAGGAGTGAAACCTCCAACCGAGAAGAACTGGCATAACCTCCAACATTGAAAACATCATAGAAGATGCGAGTGAACTCCATTTTCAATGAACTCGAGCATGTCACCAAGATGACCATAAGCTCCAAAACTCACAAAGAGAAGAGGAAAACAAGAACCAATAAAGATGATGCAAGGATGCAATGGTTTGAGCTCTCTACGAACGATATGATCAAGCTACTCATTGAGAGCCCCCCTTGATAGTACGACAATCGATCCTATAACCCGGTCTCCCAACTACCACTATGAGACCGGTAAAATAGAAAACCTATCAAGGGAAAACCTTTGTCTTGCACAAAGTCCACTTGAGCTAGATGATGGCGATCTTGACTTCCTCAAGTTGGACCACCTTTCTTGATTGCGTTGGCTTGGTGAAGAGTAGTAGATTGCTCCCCCATACTCCACTATGGGTGAGCAACTCTTCCGCACATCTTCACAAGTCCATTGTCACTACAATGGACGGCAAGCTTCAAGCATTTGATCTCTTCATGATGCTCCACTTGAACTTGCACACCGCAACCTAACCCCACAAAGAATTCCCACAAAGACCATGGGTTAGTACACAAAGCATAATTGACAAAGCTTACCATACCATGGGATCACTTGATCCCTCTCGGTACATCTTCTACACTTGGTGAGTTGATCAACTTGATTCACTCTTTGACTTAGTCTTGATCAATCTCTAACAAGACCAATCTTTAGGTAATTCCTTGAATAGCACCTTGGTCGACACAAACTCTCCTTGAAACCAACACATGTACTCCAAGAAAAGCCTATGGACAAAACCTTCACATATAACTCAAGGCAACCATTAGTCCATAGAGATTGTCATCAATTACCAAAACCAAACATGGGGGTACCGCATGTTCTTACAATTACCACCTATTCGAGGGATTGAGCATCAGATTGACTTAATTCCCTATGCTTCGCTGCCTAACCGTGCGCCATACCGTATCAATCCAGAGGAGACGAAGGAGATTATGAACAAGTACAGGAGCTGCTCGACAAAGGTTATATACGCGAATCTCTTAGTCCTTGTGTTGTTCCTATTATACTAGTGCCAAAAAAGGATGGTACGTCGCGTATGTGTGTTGATTGTAGAGGCATTAATAATATTACTATTCGTTATAGTCATCCTATTCCTAGGTTAGATGACATGCTTTGAATTGAGTGGATCTAGGATATTCTCCAAAGTTGATTTGCGTAGTGGATACCATCAAATTTGTATGAAATTGGGAGATGAATGGAAAACAGCATTTAAAACTAAGTTTGGATTATATGAGTGGTTAGTCATGTCTTTTGGGTTAACTAATGCACCTAGTACTTTCATGAGATTAATGAATGAAGTTCTACGTGCTTTCATTGGACGATTTGTTGATGATATACTCATTTATAGCAGATCTTTGGAGGAACATTTGGAACATTTATGTCATGTTTTTATTGCTCGACGTGATGCACGTTTGTCTGGTAACCTTGGGAAGTGCACCCTCTGCACCAACCGAGTATCTTTTCTTGGCTATGTTGTTACTACACAGGGAATTGAAGGTGATAAAGCCAAGATTGAAGCTATTGAGAGTTGGCCGCAACCCAAAACGGTCACACAAGTGAGGAGTTTTCTTGGCCTTGCTGGATTCTATAGGCATTTTGTGAGAGATTTTAGCACCATTGTTGCACCTCTCAACGAGCTTACAAAGAAGGATGTGCGTTTTGTTTGGGGTACCGCACAGGAAGAAGCCTTCACGATATTGAAAGATAAGTTGACACATGCTCCTTGATATGTCTCCAACGTATCTACATTTTTTGATTGTTCCATGCTATTACATTATCTGTTTTGGATGTTTAATGGCCTTTAATATGCACTTTTATATTATTTTTGGGACTAATCTATTAATCGGAGGCCCAGTGCCAGTTTCTGTTTTTGTGCCTATTTCACTGTTTCGCAGAAAAGTAATATCAAACGGAATCCAAACGGAATGAAACCTTCGCGAGGATCGTTCTTGGAACAAACGCAATCCAGGAGACTTGGAGTGGAAGTGAGAGATGCAACGAGGCGGCCACGAGGCAGGAGGGTGCGCCCAGGGGGTAGGCGCGCCCCCCACCCTCGTGGGCCCCTCGTAGCTCCACCAACGTACTTCTTTCGCCTATATATACTCTTATACCCTAAAAACATCCAGGGGAGCCATGAAACCACTTTTTCACCACCGCAACCTTCTGTACCTGTGAGATCCCATCTGGGGCCTTTTCTGGTGATCTGCCAGAGGGGGATTGGATCACGGAGGCTTCTACATCAACACCATAGCCTCTCCAATGATGTGTGAGTAGTTTACCACAGACCTTCGGGTCCATAGTTATTAGCTAGATGTCTTCTTCTCTCTCTTTGGTTCTCAATACAAAGTTCTCCTCGATGTTCTTGGAGATCTATTTGATGTAATACTTTTTGCGGTGTGTTAGCCGAGATCCAATGAATTGTGGATTTATGATCAAGTTTATCTATGAACAATATTTGGTTCTTCTCTAAATTCTTATATGCATGATTTGATATCTTTGCAAGTCTCTTCGAATTATCGGTTTAGTTTGGCCTACTAGATTAATCTTTCTTGCAATGGGGGAAGTGCTTAGCTTTGGGTTCAATCTTGCGTTGTCCTTTCCCAGTGACAGTAGGGGCAGCAAGGCACGTATTGTATTGTTCCCATCAAGGATAAAAATATGGGGTTTATATCATATTGCTTGAGTTTATCCCTCTACATCATGTCATCTTTCCTAAAGCATTACTCTGTTCTTATGAACTTAATACTCTAGATGCATGCTGGATAGCGATCAATGTGTGGAGTAATACTAGTAGATGCAGAACTGTTTCAGTCTACTTAACACGGACATGATGCCTATATTTCATAATCATTGCCTAGATATTCTCATAACTATGCGCTCTTCTATCAATTGCTCAGTTGTAATTTGTTCACCCACTGTAATACTTGCTATCATGAGAGAAGCCACTAGTGAAACCTATGGCCCCCGGGTCTCTTCCTTATTATATTCCATCTCTTTTTATTATCTCATCTCGTTTACTATTTTGCAATCTTTACTTTCCAATCTATACAACAAAAATGTCAAAAATATTTATCTTATTATCTTTATCATATCTCACTTTCATAAGTGACCGTGAAGGGATTGAGAACCCCTTTATTGCGTTGGTTGCGAGGTTCTTGATTGTTTGCGCAGGTACTGGGTGACTTGCGTGTTATCTCCTACTGGATTGATACCTTGGTTCTCAAAAACTGAGGGAAATACTTACGCTACTTTGTTGCATCACCCTTTCCTCTTCAAGGGAAAACCAATGCATGTTCAAGAGGTAGCAAGAAGGATTTCTGGCATCGTTGCCGGGGAGATCTACGCTCAAGTCAAGACATAGCAAGTACCCATCATAAACTCTTCTCCCTCGTATTACATTATTTGTCATTTGCCTCTCGTTTCACTCTCCCTCACTTCACCTTTGCTGTTTTATTCGCCCCTCTTTCGTTCGCCTCTTTCCGCCTGCCTTTTGTGTGTTTGCTCTTAGTGTGGTTTGTTGCAATCATGTTTGAAACTGGGGAGGTTGTAACATCCCAAATTTTCAATTTGGAATGTTATACATAGGTCATTCATGCATATCATATTTTATTGCATATTTTGTTTTTGCGATCCTCGAAATTCTAAGCAACTCAAGGACCCACGGAGAGAGTCGATTTTCATATTTGAATTTTGTCCAATATCGAAACAAGGATCACTTTGGTTTTAATTAGTTTTTCTCTCCGAAAATATTTCATATTAAAATATATGAGAGGAGATAATATGACTTCTCCAAAATAAATGAAATATTGGAGGAAAAATATTAAAATCAAATAAATAATTTTTTATTTGAATTTTATTGCAATTTTATTTGAATTAGGAAAAAAATGCGTTTTTCAAAATTGCATTAGAGGCCCAAATAAATGTTCACTTTGTCTGCTATATTTTTAGAGGACGGGGAAGCTTTATTTCACGATTTTTGGAGACAGCTTAGTATTTCTTTTAATCATTTTTCTGCGCATCGGAATTTAAAAAAAAATGAACCACCTTACCAGGCCGTGTCCACCTGGGACACTGACCCGGCTGGCCCTTTAAGAGCCGCAGCCCCGAGCCGCCAGCCCACCCCACCGAACACCAAACCCTAGCCCGATTCGCGCCGCCGCCGCCTCGCGCCGCCCGCCGCCGCACCACCCCGCCGCCGCCGCCGGAGCTGCCCGTCGCCGGAGCCGCCTAGCCGGAGTAGCCCACCGCCCCGCCGGAGTTCCCGCCGCTGCCGCCGACGTGTTTGCCGAGCTAGCCGCCAATTTTATTTAAAACCCATTTGGTTTTATTTCGACAACCTAGATTCTTTGTTTTTTATTAGATCGGTTCAGTTTTCTTGGTTTAGTTAAATAGCAGACGTACGTTCGTTTTAACGAATGGTGTTCATCCGTTAGCCGCAGACAGCGAACATTCATTCGTTAGCCTGTTCGTCAATTTTTCTTTTTTCAGGATTTTTCCGCGATTATTTTCGATCGCGATTTCTGCCCTGATTTTCGTTTTACTTTATCTTTTCACTCGTTTATCGGAATTAGGTGATTCAAACGCCTAGATCTTCGTCTCGAAACCCTCTTTCTATTTAACCAACTTCAACAAGATTTTGGTACTATAAAATTTGACTTTAGTCTAGATTAGTAATCGGACATTGTTTCTTTCGCAGTTTGAGTTTCGTTGCTCCGTTTGATTTGATTCTTTTTGCAAACCGGAGTTCTTAAGTTGAACTTTCTAGATAGATCCTCTTATTTGAGTTTTAACCATGCATCTTTGCTTGATTGCTTATGTATGCTATTGTTTGTTTGTGATAGAACACCCGGAGTGCGAAGCGTGCTACTATGAGTCCCTAGGTTTTGCGGATCATCAGCAAGGCAAGTAACACATTGATCATACCCCTTTCATGCCCAGTTTTATGCATTAGTTACAATCCTAAAAACACTGCATGATTAGGATGTGATTAACTTGTGGGTATTGGGATGTAGATGACGAGGTATAACCTATTACCTGTTTTATTATCAAACCCTTGGGAGTTACTTCTACGTTATGCTTTTATCGCTATGCTATGCTCATAGACATGGATTGGGTTTGAGTGTATCCATGACAGATGTGAGTTGTTAATTAATGGTTTAATTTAAGGTGGCAACTTTAATACATATCTGGGTGGATTGTTGGTTTTGGGCACCTGGGGTTATACCAGTGCTGTCCTAAGAGATCCCGGGGTTATACCATGTGATCCTCCTATGGTCCGCCACCCAGGCTCAAAGGGATCATAAGATTATTCATGCTAGAAACTTCCGTGTGCAGCCACAAGCCATTATGGGCTTTGGCATACTTGAGTATGTTGCATGACCCCTTACAGTGGTAGGCTAGCAGATGTAGGGGATGTAGGTTGGTACGGTCTACCCGGGGTTAGAGTTAATGCTTCTAAAAGACTGTGTCTCGGTCATCCGTTTCTCAAACACCATGTAGTGCGAGAAATCCAATAGAGGAGATCGAGTCTTGTGGGGAAAAGTGCACAAACCTCTGCAGAGTGTACAAACTAATCATGGTTAGTCGTGTCCCCGGGTATGGACAATTTGAGTATCTGGTACCTGAATTATTGATTTGATCTCATCACTCTAAATTAATTTGTTGGGTTGTTAATGATTACCTTTTTAATTGAGATTGAGATGGGGGTACCATTCTCAATGTTTCAACTACCATGATAGTTAAATAAAATATATTCCTTTGTTGTAGGGAAAAATTGGCTTTTGGCAAAACAATATAACCGTAGAGTCTTCACCAGCCAAATATGCATGTAGTGATAGCATTTACCTTTTCATTGCTCTACTGTATTATATTTCCAGCATATTCCATGTGCTGACCCATTTTCGGGCTGCAACGTATCATGTTGCAGACTTTTCAGACGAGGAGTAAGGTGTGCTAGGTCGTTTGTCGTGCACTCAGCTATGACGTTGGTGTTGATGGACTCACTTTATCTTCCAAGCCTTCCGTTGTTATCTTACTTAGATAGCCTTAAGCCATATTTATTATAATAAGTTCTCTTTTGAGACATTCGATGTAATAAGTGTGTGACTGCTACTCTGTTATAAATCCTTCGAAGTAATGTGTGTGTCAGCATTACTGATCCAGGGATGACACTGAACACAGAGATTTGACCATCTGAGGTCGGATCGCTACAAGATGGTATCAGAGCACACGCTGAATGTAGGACACGACCACTAAGATGAGCCATAGGTTACTCTTCTCTACTTATTTCTGACTCCTCTCCATTTTCTACTCCTTAGGATGGCAGACGCAAGGAACAAGTTTGCACAACCGGACGATGACACACCCTTTGGACGACACTTGAAGGAAGTCACTAGGTACCTGAACATTGGAATACCAAGCATCACCGGGACCTACACCGCCACTTTACCAGAAGAGGAGCGTTGGTTGATTCAAGTTTAAATCCCAGGAAGGACGTTCACACCAGTCACGAAACCCATAGAGTTTTCCTTTAACGCACCCACCTGGAGTGTAGGAAAGAGCATGGTAGCCCACATTGCTATGGGATGAATTGGAGAAGTCTACAAACAGGAGCTAAAGGACACCATCTACCAGAAATGTGGGCGCCGAGATGAGCAATGGGAGATGGTCAGCACCAGGAAGTACAGGTCCATTGCACCATTCATCCAGGAGTTAAACCATCATATTCGTTGTCAGGAGAACCAGATGTGTGCAAGCATGATAGATTTGAAGAAGGCGATGAACAGGATCATAGAGCTAGAAGAGGAGCTTAAGTCTACACGCGATGGATATGAGGAGGAAATGATGATACTTGTGGAGAAGAATGACGACATGACAATGAAGCTAGGAGTTTTCATGGGAGACCCCGCGCCAGGAGGAGAAGACGATGAACCCAAGGAGATTCTTTCTGAAGACTACATCATCATCGACGACACCGACTTCGACCCCGACGATAGTGATGATGATTATGAAGACGAAGCCGGAGCGGATATCATGGAGTTTTCCACCGATCAAAACTTCTAGTAGACCACCATATGATTAGTAGTTTTCCCCATGTATATAGTATAGTCTGAGCACTATAACGACAGTTAGATCGATTGTATGCCCTTGCTTGATTGATTGAGTGATATGATATGATTGTGTTTGTCTCATGTGCATATGGGTAGTGCTTTCTCCTTAGATCTCATTCTATTCTAATCTCTCCCCTCTAAAACCCATCAGATGCCTCTAAGACGTGACCCCAATTTTGTTTTCTCACCGAAGCTCACCCAGTTGATCAAGCAGCAGAATACACTGATGCAGTTACTAGTTCAGAATCAGGGAAACAACAACAACAATAACAACAACAACCCACCGCCGCCACCACAGGGTTGATAACTTAGCCCATTTTCTGAGGCTACAGCCACCGGTGTTTTCTAGTAGCACCGAGCCAATAGTTGCGGATGACTGGCTACGCAAGATTGGAAGGGAATTGACCACCGCAGGTTGCACAGATGCTGAGAAGGTGCGTTTTACCGCACACCAATTGGATGGACCAGCGGCTTCCTGGTGTGAGAATTACGCAGCCACTTTCCATGTAACCAATATCACTTAGGATCAGTTTCAGCAAGCATTCCGCACATCCCATGTCTCAACTAGAGCTATGAGCATGAAGAAGCGTGAGTTTCGCAACTTGCGCCAGGGAAATCATACTGTGGCTCGGTACGTAGATGAGTTTAGTAAGCTGTCTCGTTATGCCCCTGATGATGTGTCCGCAGATGCCGCAAAGCAGGAGAAGTTTATGGAAGGGCTTAATGATGAGATGAGTATGCAGTTGATGGTGGCAACATTTAACAACTACCAGGAGCTGGTAGACAAGGCACTTATGATTGAAGGGAAGCAGCAGCAGATTGAGAGCCACAAGAGGAAGTATGGACAAGGAAAGTACAATTCTGGAGCTCAGCAGAAGCCTCGTTTCACCCCGAACTCGGGAGGATTGACCCATAATCATGGAGGCCACACTCACAATGGAGGTAGTTCGCATAACCATAGCGGCCCCAAGAATGGAAACAAGAATGGAGCAGGCAGTAACCAGAACCGCTCTAACCCAGCCACACCCGCCAAGAAGGATCAAAGTCACATTACCGGTTTCAAGTGCGGGAAGACTGGGCACTACGCCAATGATTGTCCGGAATTGAAGAACGGAAATGGCAATGGAAGCGCGGGGAAGAAGCCCAACCCTTTCAACAGGGGACAAGTGAACCACGTGAACGTGGAGGAGGTTGAGGAGCAGCCAGATGCAGTTATCGGTAAGTTTTTGGTTAAGTCATTTACCGCTCTCGTTCTTTTTGATACTGGTGCATCGCATTCATACATTTCAAGGGGATTTGTGGACAAGTTTAAGTTACCAACCTTAGCCCTTAGGACACCCTTGCTAGTGAGCTCACCCGGTGCAGAGTACATGGCCAGCCGATGGTGCGATCGGTTACCCTTAACCATTGGTAACCATGTTTTCCCCTCGGACCTAATAATTCTTGAGTCACAAGGATTGGATGTGATACTAGGTATGGATTGGTTATCGAAGTATGGAGGAAACATTAACTGTGCTAGTATGTCTATTCTACTCACCACCCCGGAGGGAAAAAAGGATCAAGTATGTATCTAGGCATGCGCCAAGGACAACCCAAGTAAACTCTCTCACAGGAGTTGTTCAGGAGGAAGTGCCTGTTGTGAAGGATTACCCATATGTATTTACAGAGGAGTTACCAGGCATGCCGCCAGATCGAGACATTGAGTTTTTGATAGAGTTGTTGCCAGGCACCGGACCGATATCGAAGAGGCCATACCGGATGCCCACAAATGATCTGGAGGAGATTAAGAAGAAGATTAACGAGTTATTGGAGAAAGGTTACATTCGATGAAGTTCATCACCATGTGGAGCCCCAGTGCTTTTGGTTGAGAAGAAGGATGGATCGTTAAGAATGGTTGTTGATTATCGTGCGTTGAATGAAGTGACGATCAAGAACAAGTACCCACTGTCGATGATCAATGATTTGTTTGACCAGCTGTAAGGAGCTAAAGTGTTTTTGAAGATCGATTTGCGATCAAGATATCACCAGTTGAAGATTCGAGAAAAGGATAAACCTAAAATAGCTTTCACCATGAGGTATGGGTTATATGAGTATACAGTTATGTCATTCGGACTGACTAACGCCCCTGCCTATTTCCTGAGTACGATGAACAAAGTGTTCATGGAGTTCTTGGATAAGCTTGTCATGGTGTTCATTGATGATATCTTGGTATACTCTAGGAATGAAGAGGAACACAAGGAGCATTTGCATTTAGTTTTCAAGAAGCTCAGAACAATGACAAAGAAATTGCCGAGATAAAGGAGAAGATGAGGGAAGGAAAAGCCAAAGGTTTTCGTGAGGATGAGCACGACACCTTGTGGTTTGAGGACCGTGTTTATGTGCCCAATAATGTCGAGATTAGGAAGTTGATACTACCGGAAGCACATGACTCGCCATACTCGATACACCCCGGAAACACCAAGATGTATTTGGATTTGAAGGAGCATTTCTAGTGGACTGGAATGAAGAAGGATATTGCCGAGTATGTAGCCGTATGTGATGTATGTCAGAGTGAAGGCAGAACATCAGAAGCCAGCAGGACTACTGCAGCCTATGTCAATACCCGAATGGAAGTGGGACAAACTTGGCATGGATTTTATCACCGGATTACCCAGGACCCGATCGGGATATGATTCTATCTGGATAGTAGTGGATCGCTTGACCAAAGTTGCTTACTTTATCCCAGTGAAAACCACCTATACAAGTGCAAAGTTGGCCAATATATACATGACCAGGATCGTATGTCTACATGGAGTTCCAGGACTATCGTATCAGATAGAGGAACACAGTTTACTTCAAAGTTTTGGCAACAGTTGCACCATACTTTGGGAACAAGACTAGAGTTCAACACCGCTTTTCACCCGCAGACAAATGGACAAACCGAGAGAGTCAATCAGATTCTAGAGGACATGTTGAGAGCTTGTGCATTAGATTATGGATCTAGTTGGGATGACAACTTGCCCTACGCCGAGTTCTCATACAACAACAGTTACCAGGCCAGTTTGAAGATGGTACCTTTTGAAGCCCTATAAGGAAAAAGATGTCGAACACAGTTGATGTGGGATGAAGTTGGAAATCGCCAGTTGTTTGGACCGGATTTGATTAAAGAGTCAGAAGAGAAGGTTAAGCTGATTCGAGATAGACTGAAGGTAGCTCAGTCCAGAAAGAAGAGTTATGCAGATTCAAAACGCAAGGAGGTAGTTTATGAAATCGGAGACAGAGCATATCTGCGAGTGTCACCTCTGCAAGGAGTTAAACGTTTTGGAGTTAAAGGAAAGTTAGCCCCGAGATTTGTAGGACCATACTGAGTTTTGGAATGCATGGGAGAGGTTGCCTACAAATTGGAGTTACCCAAAGGACTATCAAGAGTTCATGATGTGTTTCACGTTTCCCAGTTGAAGAAGTGCCATGCAGAGATGTCCGATAATCCTCTGAGAGATACAGTGCCCCTGGAAGCAATTCAGTTGGATAGTGATTTGACATATGAGGAGAAACCTGTCAAGATTCTTGAATTTGCCAGCCGAGTTACTCGCAGCAAAGTTATCAAGTTTTGCAAAGTTCAGTGGAGCCACCATACCGAGGATGAAGCCACTTGGGAACGAGAGGATGATCTACTTAAGGACCACCCACACCTATTTTCTAGCCAACCTGAATCTCGAGGACGAGATTCATCTTAAGGGGGGTAGGTTTGTAACATCCCAAATTTTCAATTTGGAATGTTATACATAGGTCATTCATGCATATCATATTTTATTGCATATTTCGTTTTTGCGATCCTCAAAATTCTAAGCAACTCAAGGACCCACGGAGAGAGTTGGGGATTTCACAATTTTCATATTTGAATTTTGTCAAATATCGAAACAAGGATCACTTTGGTTTTAATTAATTTTTCTCTCCGAAAATATTTCATATTAAAATATATGAGAGGAGATAATATGACTTCTCCAAAATAAATGAAATATTGGAGGAAAAATATTAAAATCAAATAAATAATATTTAATTTGGATTTTATTGCAATTTTATTAGAATTAGGAAAAATGCGTTTTTCAAAATTGTATTAGAGGCCCAAATAAATGTTCACTTTCTCCGCTATATTTTTAGAGGACAGGGACGATTTATTTGAGGATTTTTGGAGACTGTTTAGTATTTCTTTTAATCGTTTTTCTGCGCGTGGGAATTTTAAAAAAACCACCTTACCAGGCCTTGTCCACCTGGGACACTGACCCGGTCGGCACTTTAAGAGTCGCAGCCCCGAGCCGCCAGCCCACCCCACCGAACCCCAAACCCTAGCCTGATTCGCGCTGCCGCCGCGTCGTCTCGCCGCCGCCACACCACCCCGTCGCCGCCGCCGGAGCCGCCCTGCCGGAGTAGCCCGCCGCCGCCGCCGACGCATTTGCCGAGCTAGCCGCCGGTTTTATTTAAAAACCGTTCGGTTTTATTTCAAAAACCTATATTCATTGGGTTTTTTATTAGATCGGTTCGGTTTTCTTGGTTTAGTTAAATAGCGGACGTTCGTCCGTATGTTCATTTTAACGAACGGTGTTCATCCGTTAGCCGCAGACAGCGAACGTTCGTTCGTTAGCCTGTTCGTCAGTTTTTCTTTTTCCAGGGTTTTTCCACGATTATTTTCGATCGTGATTTCTGCCCTGATTTTCCTTTTAGTTTATCTTTTCGCTCGTTTATCGGAATCAGGTAATTCAAATGTCAAGATCTTTGTCTCGAAACCCTCTTTCTGGTTAACGAACTTGAACAAGATTTTGGTACTTTAAAATTTGACTTTAGTCCAGATTAGTAATCGGACCTTGTTTCTTTCGCAGTTTGAGTTTCGTTGCTCCGTTTGATTTGATTCTTTTTGCAAACCGGAGTTCTTAAGTTGAACTTTCTGGTTAGATCCTCTTATTTGAGTTTTACCCGTGCATCTTTGCTTGATTGCTTATGTATGCTATTGTTTGTTTGCAATAGGACACCCGAAGTGTGAAGCATGCTACTACGAGCCCCTAGGTTTTGCGGATCATCAGCAAGGCAAGTAACACATTGATCATACCCCTTTCATACCCAGTTTTATGCATTAGTTACAATCCTCAAAACACTGCATGATTAGGATGTTATTAACTTGTGGGTATTGGGAAGTAGATGATGAGGTAGAACCTATTACCTGTTTTATTATCAAACCCTTGGGAGTTACTTCTATGTTATGCTTTTATCGCTATGCTATGCTCGTAGACGTCGATTGGGTTTGAGTGTATCCATGATAGATGTGAGTTGTTAATTAATGGTTTAATTTAAGGTGGCAACTTTAATACACATCTGGGTGGATTGTTGGTTTTGGGCACCTGGGGTTATACCAGTGTTGTCCTAGGAGATCCCGGGGTTATACCGTGTGATCCTCCTATGGTCCGCCACCCAGGATCAAAGGGATCATAAGATTATTCATGCTAGAAACTTCCATGTGCAGCCACAAGCCATTATGGGCTCTGGCATAGTTGAGTATGTTGCATGACCTCTTCAAGTGGTAGGCTAGCAGTTGTAGGGGATGTAGGTTGGTACGGTCTACCCAGGGTTAGAGTTATTGCTTCTGAAAGACTATGTCTCGGTCATCCATTTCTCAAACACCATGTAGTGTGAGAAATCCAATGGAGGCGATCGAGTCTTGTGCGGAAAAGTGCACAAACCTCTGCAGAGTGTACAAGCTAATCATGGTTAGCCATGTCCCCGGTTATGGACAATTTGAGTATCTGGTACCTGAATTATTGATTTGATCTCATCACTCTAAATTAATTTGTTGGGTTGTTAATGATTACCTTTTTAATTGGGATTGAGATGGGGGTACCATTCTCAATGTTTCAACTACCATGATAGTTAAATAAAATATATTCCTTTGTTGTAGGGAAAAATTGGCTTTTCGCAAAACAATATAACCGTAGAGCCTCCACCAGCCAAATATGTATGTAGTGATAGCATTTACCTGTTCATTGCTCTACTGTGTTATATTGCCAGCATATTCCATGTGCTGACCCATTTTCGGGTTGCAACGTATCATGTTGCAGACTTTTCAGACGAGGAGTAAGGTGCGCTGGGTCGTTTGTCGTGCACTCAGCTATGCCGTTGGAGTTGATGAACTCACTTTATCCTCCAAGCCTTCCGTTGTTATCTTACTTAGATGGCCTTAAGCCATATTTATTATAATAAGTTCTCTTTTGAGACATTCGATGTAATAAGTGTGTGATTGCTACTCTGTTATAAATCCTTCGAAGTACTGTGTGTGTCAGTATTACCGATCCAGGGATGACACTGAACACAGAGATTTGACCGTCTATGGTCGGATCGCTACAGAGCTTTTCATTGAAAAGAGTAGTAGTAAAGATGGGAGAAAGGTTGATGCTTTTGATTATCCTCATGAAGAAACTACTATTTTACACACTAAAAAGTTTCGGATTGGTAGTGGCAATATTATTGGAAAAGGAGTTATTCAAGATTTCTTTACTTGTGCCGGTGCTTTGCCCACTATGGGCGGGTCTATTCTTCATAAAACTAGTAGTCTTGCGGATGCTATATCTTTGCTCGTGGTTGAACTTGAAAGAAAATTTGTCCACATGCATCCTTGCATACAGAGGATTTTTATAGAATTTTTCAATATTGAGCATTCTTATGTTAAGCGAACAGCTACCATCTTTTTAGATCATGAGTTCAGATTTATAATAAAAGAGGCCAATGAAATTTTTGCGCATTATAGGGTGGATGTCGGCCGTCCTCCCATAGAAGCGGTCCTTTTTTATCAAGAAGACGTAATGCGCTTATGATCTTTAGAACTTAGAATGCCCTAGTACAATGGGTTAGGTTCCTACCGATGTTCTAGTTGCCAGGATTTCTAAACTTAATGATAACTGTGACGCCCCCGATTTGACCGTACACTAATCATGCATGCAAACGTGTACGATCAAGATCAGGGACGCAAAGGAAGATATCACAACACAACTCTACAAATAAAATAAGTCATACAAGCATCATATTACAAGCCATGGGCCTCGAGGGCTCAAATACAAGAGCTCGATCATGGACGAGTCAGCAGAAGCAACAATATCTGAGTACAGACATAATTAAAACAAGTTTGCCTTAAGAAGGCTAGCGCAAACTGGGATACAGATCGAAAGAGCGCCGGCCTCCTGTCTGGGATCCTCCTAAACTACTCCTAGTCGTCGTCAGCGGGCTGCACATAGTAGTAGGCACCTCCAGTTAAGTAGGAGTCTTCGTCGACGGCGGCATCTGGCTCCTGGACTCCATCGTCTGGTCGCATCAATCGGGTATAGAAAGGGGGAAAAGAGGGAGCAAAGCAACCGTGAGTACTCATCCAAAGTACTCGCAAGCAAGGAGCTACACTACATATGTATGCATTGGTATCAAATGGAATAAGGGTATCATATGTGGACTGATCTGCAGAATGCCGGAATAAGAGGGGGATAGCTAGTCCTATCGAAGACTACGCTTCTGGTAACCTCCATCTTGCAGCTTGTAGAAGAGAGCAGATGGTAAGTTCACCAAGTAACATCGCATAGCAATAATCCTAACCGATGATCCTACCCTCGTCGCCCTGTGAGAGAGCGATCACCGGTTGTATCTGGCACTTGGAAGTGTGTGTTTTATTAAGTATCCGGTTCTAGTTGTCATAAGGTCAAGGTACAACTCCAAGTTGTCCTGTTACCGAAGATCACGGCTATTCGAATAGATTAACTTCCCTGCAGGGGTGCACCACGTTTCCCAACATGCTCGATCCCCTTTGTCCAGACACACTTTCCTGGGTCATGCCCGGCCTCAGAAGATCAACATGTTGCAGCCCTACCTAGGCACAACAGAGAGGTCAGCACGCCGGTCTAAATCCTATGGCGCAGGGGTCTGGGCCCATCGCCCATTGCACACTTGCACGTTGCAAACATGGCCGGTCCAACCCGGCGTGCGCCACTCAGTCGCTGACGTCACGAAGGCTTCGGTTGATACCACGACGTCGAGTGCCCATAATTGTTCCCGCATAGTTGGTTAGTGCGTATAGGCCAGTAGCCAGACTCAGATCAAATACCCAGATCTCGTTAAGCATGTTATTTTGAAGTAACCGCGAACGCCGACCAGGGCCAGGCCCACCTCTCTCCTAGGTGGTCTCAACCTGCCCTGTCGCTTCGCCACAAAGTAACAGTCGGGGGCCGTCGGGAACCTAGGCCCACCACTACCTGGGTGGAACCACCTGCCCCTTCAGCCCCCAACATCGGAATCACTTGCGGGTACTCAACGAGCCGACCCGAATTTAGTCACAACATGTATAGTATGTATGTATAGTATATACCCGTGATCAACACCCGACGTGATCACGGCCCGATAGTATAGCATGGCAGACTGACAAGAATGTAGGGCCACTGATGATAATCTAGCATCCTATACTAAGCATTTAGGATTGCAGATAAGGTATCAACAGTTGTAGCAATAATGACAGGCTATGTAATAGAATAGGATTAACGGAAAGTAGTAACATGCTACACTACTCTAATGCAAGCAGTATAGAGGAAAGTAGGCGATATCTGGTGATCAAGGGAGGGGCTTGCCTGGTTGCTCTGGCAAGAGAGAGGGGTCGTCAACACCGTAGTCGTACTGGGTAGTAGTGGCGTCGGTCTAGGTGTCTAGCGAGAGAAGAGGGGGAATAAACAATAAATATTAAGCAAACAGATGCTTAGTGATGCATGACATGACAAGTAGCAGTGCTAGGGGTGCCCTAACACGGTATGAGGTGGTACCGGTGAAGGGGGGAAACATCCGGGAAAATATCCCCGGTGTTTCGTGTTTTCAAACAAATGAACCGGAGGGGAAAATTGTGTGTTCACTATGCTAGGGGCGTGGTGGATGAACGGGCTGCGTATCCGGATTCGTCTCGTCGTTCTGAGCAACTTTCATGTACAAAGTTTTTCCATCCGAGCTATGGTTTATTTTATATGATTTTCTAAAGGTTTAAATCATTTTTAGAATTTATTTAATTTACTTAATTCAACATTATCCAGAATAGTGTTTGCTGACATCATCATGATGTCAGCATGACGTTAGCAGCAAAACAGTCAATTGACTAAGTCAAACTAACATGTGGGTCCCACTTCATACACTGTTTAATTAACTAACAATTAATTAGGTTAATTAGTGATTAGATTAATCTAATTATGATTAATTAACTTAATTAATTTCTTTAATTAATTTAGTTAATTACTTATTTATTAATTTATTAATTCATTTTTTTAATTCGTTTTTAATTCATTTTTCTATTAATGTTCTGAGGGCATGGGGCCCAACTGGTAGGGGGCCATTTGGCCTAACGGGCTCTGGGCGCTAGCGGGCGCTTGGGCAGCGGTTAACGGGGGGCTGGGCGGCAGAGCGGGGCGACGGGGCGGGCGCAGGCCATCGGGGTGTGGTGGGGCGCCGACCAGGGGGTGGCGCGGTGCCTGGCAGAGGTGGTCGCGGGCGAGCTGGAGCACGGCGAGACGGGCGACAGCGGGCGCGGGCGAGCACGGGGTCGAGCGGGAGCGGTTCTACGGGCGCCCAACTGGCGCGAGGGCCAAGCAGGCGCTGGCGCGTCGTCGGAGGTGGCCGCGGGCACGGCAGAGTGAAGCAGCAGCGCGGTTGGGGCGGCGGAGCCACGGCAGCACGGCGAGGGGAGGGTCGCGGGTCGGATGGTCGTCGGGGGTGCAGCCAAGGGAGTGGGAGGCGGAAGTGGCACGACAGTAGCGGGGCGGAGCCGGCGCGTCGCGTGGCATGGGGAGCTCGGGCGAACAGGGGTGTGGCCGACGTGGGGCGTATGGCGCGGCTGCGGCAACCGCAATAGCACGGCGGCAGCAGAGACGCACGAGGCAGCGGGCGAGGCCGGACGCGACGGAAGCGACTAAGCGAGCTCGCGGCGAAGGCGAGGCGCGCTCGGACACGGAGCAGGGCGCGGGGCATGCACGGGTGTGGACGAGCGTGGACGGGGGACGGGAAGGACGACCGGGGTCCTCACCGGCGTTGGTGAGCAGGGGGCGTTGAGGAGCGGGGACGTCCGATGGGGAGGAGGTCGAAGACGGGGAGGCGGCGCCGACGGCGAGGGTGACGAGGTCAGGGTAGCGCCAACGACGGGTGTTGGTGAGCGGCGACGGTGCGGCGCAGCTGGGGTCGCGCCGGGGATGGGCGCCGGCGGCGCAGGCGCAGGATTCGGGCGATGGG
>NC_041392.1:104703733-104787329 GCF_002162155.2 Triticum dicoccoides
CGTGTCTCAATCCAAATTCATGGGGAGGGAGTGGGGAAACAAGGAGGAGTGGGTGCCGTGTGGGGGGTTAGGGTTTGACCGGGGTAGTGGGGGGTTAAGTGGTGGGGGTTTGGCCGGCCCAGTCGGGCGGTTGGGGCCAGCTGGGCCACTTGGCCCAGCAGAGGGGGGTTCTGTTTCCTTTTTTCTTTTTCTTTTATTTATTTTCCTCCCTGTTTTATTTCTAGTTTCCTTTATTTTTAGTTTTATAAAAATTACCACTAATACCTAAATTTGTATCTATAAACAAACTACTGTCAGATTAATTCTTAACACATTATAAAACATTTTAATATTTTATAAAATCCAATAGGCATTTGTTTAATTGTTTTCATTACCGTTTTAATTATTTTAGAGCCCTTAAACATTTTATCAAAGTTTGGTTTCTCCCCCACAATTACCTATACATTATTTGGCACCTTTAGAACATTTTAGTTTTAAAGTTTGGAAACTTTTGTTGTTTGCCTTTGATTAAATTTGAATTTGATTAGCGTTTGAAACATAGTGAGACTAGCAACAGTAATTGTGATGATGTGACATCATTAATGCGGAATTACTGTAGCTAAATTATCTGGGCGTCACAATAACTTTGCTATCCAGAACAATGGGTTAGGTTTTTCCCTTGAACAAAGGCTCATGACTTTTTGCCGAAAGAATTCTTATAATGATGAATTGGTTGTGCAATGGGCCAAAGGCGGAACCAATACCTCCCGAGCTTGATCTTGGGGACTTTTGTCCCATTAAATTTAGCCCTTTTGATTACTTTTGCTTGCCACAAATAAAACTTGCTATTGAACATAGGGAGTATGAGATGAGTTTTCACGATTTGCCTTATCATTATCATGGCAATACCCAGATCTATTATTGCTTTTATGCCTAGCTAGGGGCGTTAATTGATAGCGCTTGTTGGGAGGCAACCCAATTTTATTTTTTGTTCCTTGCTTATTGTTCCTGTTTAGTAATAAATAAATCTTCTATCCTCTGTTATGATTGTGTTTTTTATGTTTTAATTAGTGTTTGTGCCAAGTAAAGCCTTTAGGATCTTCTTGGGTGATTGTTGTTTGATCTTGTTGATAAAAACGGAAAGTATGCACTCACAAAAATAATTTTCATCTTTGACCAGAGAGCGATAAAATACCAATTCCAACTTAAGTAGATCAATACAGAAATTATTTAGGTCATCCTAGTTTTTCAGAATTTTTGGAGTTACAGAAGTATTGGAACTATCCAGATTTCTTCAGACTATTCTGTTTTTGACAGATTCTGTTTTTCGTGTGTTGTTTGCTTCTTTTGATGAATCTATGGCTAGTATCGGGGGGAATGAACCATAGAGAAGTTGTAATACAGTAGGTTTAACACCAATATAAATAAAGAATGAGTTCATTATAGTACATCAAAATGGTGGTTTGTTTTCTTATACTAACGGAGCTCATGAGATTTTCTGTTAAGTTTTGTGTTGTGAAGTTTTCAAGTTTTTGGGTAAGATTTGATGGATTTTGGAACAAGGAGTGGAAAGAGCCTAAGCTTGGGGATGCCCAAGGAACCCCAAGGTAAAATTCAAGGACAACCAAAATCCTAACCTTGGGGATGACCCGGAAGGCATCCCCTCTTCCGTCTTCGTCTATCGGTAACTTTACTTGAGGCTATATTTTTATTCACCTTGAGGCTATATTTTTATTCACCACGTGATATGCGTTTTGCTTGGATCGTCTTGTATGATTTGAGTCTTTGCTTTTTAGTTTACCACAATCATCTTTTCTGTACACACCTTTTGGGAGAGACACACATGAATCGGAATTTATCAGAATACTATATGTGCTTCACTTATATCTTTTGAGCTAGATAATTTTGCTCTAGTGCTTCACTTATATCTTTTTAGAGCACGGTGGTGGTTTTATTTTATAGAAATTATTGATCTCTCATGCTTCACTTATATTATTTTGAGAGTCTTTTATAACAGCATGGTAATTTTCTTTGGTTATAAAATTAGTCCTAATATGATTGGCATCCAAGATAGGTATAATAAAAACTTTCATATATAGTGCATTGAATACTATGAGAAGTTTGATACTTGATGATTGTTTTGAGATATGAAGATGGTGATATTAGAGTCATGCTAGTTGAGTATTTGTGAATTTGAGAAATACTTGTGTTGACGTTTGCAAGTCCCGTAGCATGCACGTATGGTAACTGTTGTGTAACAAATTTGAAGCATGAGGTGTTTCTTTGATTGTCCTCCTTATGAGTGGCGGTCGAGGACGAGCGATGGTCTTTTCCTACCAATCTATCCCCCTAGGAGCATGCGCGTAGTGCTTGGTTTTGATGACTAGTAGATTTTTTCAATAAGTATGTGAGTTCTTTATGACTAATGTTGAGTCCATGGATTATATGCACTCTCACCCTTCCATCATTGCTAGCCTCTTCGGTACCGTGCATTGCCCTTTCTCACCTCAAGAGCTGGTGCAAACTTCGCCGGTGCATCCAAACCCCATGATATGATACGCTCTATCACACATAAGCCTCCTTATATCTTCCTCAAAACAGCCACCATACCTACCTATTATGGCATTTCCATAGCCATTCCGATATATATTGCCATGCAACTTTCCACCATTCCGTTTATTATGGCATGCTTCATCATTGTCATATTTCCATGCATGATCATGTAGTTGACATCGTATTTGTGGCAAAGCCACCGCTAATAATTTTTTATACATGTCACTCTTGAATCATTGCACACCCCGGTACACCGTCGGAGGAATTCATATAGAATCATATTTTGTTCTAGTATCGAGTTGTAATTTTTGAGTTGTAAATAAATAGAAGTGTGATGATCATCATTATTAGAGCATTGTCCCATGTGAGGAAATAAAAAAAGAAGAAGAGAAAGGCCAAATAAAAAAGAGAAATCCCAAAAAATGAGAGAAAAAGAGAGAAGGGACAATGTTACTATCCTTTTTCCACACTTGTGCTTCATAGTAGCACCATGGTCTTCATGATAGAGAGTCTCTTATTTTGTCACTTTCATATACTGGTGGGGATTTTCATTATAGAACTTGGCTTGTATATTCCAACAATGGGCTTCCTCAAAATGCCCTAGGTCTTCATGAGCAAGCAAGTTGGATGCACACTGAGGGAGTCCTGGATTAGGGGGTCTCCGGACAGCCGGAATATATCCTTTGGCCGGACTGTTGGACTATGAAGATACAAGTTTGAAGACTTCGTCTCGTGTTCAGATGGGACTCTACTTGGCGTGGAAGGCAAGCTAGGCAATACGGATATGTATATCTCCTCCTTTGTAACCGACCTTGTGTAACCCTAGCCCTCTCTGGTGTCTATATAAACCGGAGGGTTTTAGTCCGTAGGACAACATACAATCATACCATAGGCTAGCTTCTAGGGTTTAGCCTCTCTGATCTCGTGGTAGATCTACTCTTGTACTACCCATATCATCAATATTAATCAAGCAGGACGTAGGGTTTTACCTCCATCAAGAGGGCCCGAACCTGGGTAAAACATCGTGTTCCCTGCCTCCTGTTACCATCCGCCTTAGACGCACAGTTCGGGACCTCCTACCCGAGATCCGCCGGTTTTGACACCGACATTGGTGCTTTCATTGAGAGTTCCTCTATGTCGTCGCCAGAAGGAAGGATGTCTCGTCTCGTCTTTAGAGACGGTACTACTGTTGGAGGAGCTTTGGCTGTCGGCCAAACTCTCCGGCTAGGCGGTTTCATCATGACCGCTTGTTCGGCCGCCACGCCGACGATGACCTCTCGGGTCATTGAAAACAACCTCCACATCAAATCGGCACTCGCCGAACAGATGGATCCAATGGAGCTCGCCTCCTTAAACGAGCTCTTGATCGCATCGCTGCCTTGGGAGTCGCTACGGACTATGATCGGATTGGGCTTAAACCCGATCAAAGGGAGATTAACTCTCCACCGGTCACCCATCATATTGCAGTGGTGGAGGAACAATGCGGCGACCTTTCCTCTATCTTGAGGACCAACTATGTCCGGATTCCCGAGCTCTCCGAGCCGGACGCCCGTTCGCGGGAGGACAACATCCAATCCCTGAACTTAGAGTCAGTCAACGGGCCAGGATTATCGGGTAACATCCCGGAACCGGAACTTCCAAAACTGGAAACTCCTCGGCCCCTGGATCCCAGATCAGGTAAGGGTTCGGATTCAATTCCACCCACCCACCCAAACATAAGCGATCTTTCCCACATCAGGCAAGAGCCCCAGGAAACAGTACATCACTATTGGGCCAGATTCCTCCTTGCGATGAACAAGGTTAAGGACTGTCGCGAGGAAGACGCAATCCTATTTTTCTGCAATAATTGCACGGACAAGGGAATCCTTAATGCCATAAATCGCCGTGAGATA
This sequence comes from Triticum dicoccoides, assembly GCF_002162155.2. Lineage (NCBI taxonomy): Eukaryota > Viridiplantae > Streptophyta > Magnoliopsida > Poales > Poaceae > Triticum > Triticum dicoccoides. The sequence goes on from NC_041392.1 coordinate 104,708,158, forward strand.
ACACGCTTCGCTGACTTGGCGTCCATAGTACAAAAGTACTGTGCGATGGAAAGTGCCTGGAAAACCAAAACAAACTTTTGGGATAATCCGGCCCTGAATACGAACCCAGTCCGAAATAAAAGGATGCATTGTCACAATACACCCGGGTCAACTACCAAAAAGCAAAAACCCTCTACAGGGCATGGAACCGTACTGGAGGGATGGCTCAACGGACCCTGCAAAATTCATAGTACAGCGGATATAATACCAATGCACAGCCTTAGAGCATGTTGGATACTCCGGCAGGTGGCCAAAAGTGGTGAGGATCTTCTTATCCCAAATACCACAGAGCACCATCCCGTGGATAACAATACGGTGTTAACAGTGTTTGAGACCTTCGCGTCAAATAATAGGCGCAAGCGAACACTTCGCAGCATGGCCGAAATCTGCCACGTAGCAGCAATAAATCCATGGAGTGACACGGCTATTACCTTCAATGCCAGTGACGAACCTAAATTCCGAACAGCCCGAGCACTAGCCGCACTGGTCCTCAGTCCAATCGTGGATGGCTTTCGACTCACCAAAGTACTCATGGATGGCAGCAGCGGATTAAACCTCATATATGAGGAAACTCTTCAAAAGATGGAAATAGACTGGAACCGCATTGAGCAAAGTAGCACAACCTTTAGAGGAATCATCCCCAGTCGGGAAGCACGCTGTGCTGGGAAAATCACACTAGATGTGGTATTCGGCACGCCGGATAATTACAGGTCCGAAGAAATTACATTCCAAGTGGCCCCATTCAGCAGTGGTTATCACGCTCTTTTAGGACGGGAGGCATTCACAATGTTCCAAGCCGTACCCCATTACGGATACATGAAGCTCAAAATGCTCGGGCCCAACGGAATCATCACTCTCGCCAGTGATCCGGACACAGCACTCCGCACCGAAAACAAAACAGCCGCACTGGCCCTCGAGGCATTATCCGAAGCCCTCCCGGCCAAGGAATTAACCACGCAACGCTCCACAGTGGACAGGAACGACGTGACACTCAAAAAGAGATCCAAGTCCACCTCTTTTAAACCAGCGGATGAAATAGTCAAATTCCAAGTCCACCCAACGGACCCTACAAAAACAGCCTCCATCGGGGCACAGTTAAACCCCGCTGTGGACGCCGCACTACGAGAGTTCCTGCGCAAGAACTGGGACATATTTGCCTGGCATCCCTCAGACATGCCAGGAATCCCACGCAGGCTGGCCGAGCATAGCCTCAATATCCGAAAGGGATTCAAGCCGGTCAAGCAAGCTCTTCGGCGTTTCTCCAAACCTAAGAGACAGGCCATGGGAGAGGAACTAGCCAAGTTATTGGAGGCCGGATTCATCAGAGAAATAAAACACCCGGACTGGCTAGCAAACCCGGCGATGGTACCAAAGAAGGACAAATCCTAGCGCCTTTGTGTCGATTTCAAAGACCTCCATAAAGCTTACCCAAAGGATCCCTTCCCCTCCCACGCATCGATCAAATCATTGATGCTACCGCAGGACACGAGTCATCGTGTTTCCTCAACGCATACTTTGGTTACCACCAAATCAAGATGGCGGAGTCCAACCAAGCCGCAACGGCATTCATCACACCATACGACCCCTTCTGTTTTAACACAATGCCTTTTGGGCTCAAAAACGCTGGCGCAACATATCAGCGCATGATTCAGACATGTCTGGAGAAACAAATCAGCAAAACAGTAGAGGCATATGTAGACGATGTGGTCGTCAAAACCAAACACGTTGACTCTTTGATAGACGACTTGAGGCTCACATTCGACAACCTCCGAACATACGACATCAAGCTCAATCCGAAAAAAATGTGTTTTCGGCGTACTAGCCGGAAAGCTCCTGGGTTTCATTGTCTCCAGTAGAGGTATTGAAGCTAATCCGGCCAAAATCCGAGCTTTGTCACAGTTGGCTACCCCAACAGACCTCAAACAAATCCAGAAGTTAACTGGATGTGTGGCGGCTCTAAGCCGCTTTATCTTCCCCTTAGGAGAAAAGGCTTTACCCCTTTACCGCCTCCTTCGGTGCACTGAACACTTCGAGTGGACGGACGCGGCCACAGCCGGATTGGAAGAAATAAAGGCCATCTTGGCAACCAACCCAATCCTGGCCGCGCCAAACATCGGCGAACCAATGCTGGTGTACATTGCGGCAACTCATCAAGTTGTAAGCGCGGTGCTCGTTGTCGAACGGGAAGCGGACGGACATAAATTCCCTCTTCAAAAGCCGGTATACTATGTATCCACTGTCCTCACTGCATGCAAATCACGATGCCTGCATTATCAAAAGATAGCATATGCGGTATTCATGGCATCGCGGAAGCTACGACACTACTTTCAAGAGTGTTCGATTACAGTAGCCTCGGAAGTGCCACTTAATGATATTATAAACAACCGCGATGTTACGGGCCGGATTGCCAAATGGGCCATTGAGCTCCTCCCGTTCGACATAACATACAAACCTCGACGAGCCATTAAGTTGCAAGTATTGGCCGACTTCATCGCCGAATGGACGGAGGCCGAACTCCCTAAAGAGTACGGCGCATACTCCAATTGGTTCATGCACTTCGACGGTTCTAAAATGCTGGCTGGTCTAGGGGCTGGCGTCGTCCTGACGTCCCCAACCGGAGATACCATTCAGTATGTATTGCAAATATTGTATACAGACTCCAACAACGCAGCCGAATACGAAGCTCTGTTGCATGGTCTTCGGATGGCAGTCTCCATGGGCATTCAACACCTGGAGGTACGTGGGGATTCAAACCTCGCAATATCCCAAATAAATGGAGACTTTGACGCCAAGGATCCGAAAATGGCGGCCTATCGAAACGCTGTCCTAAAAATGTTAGCTAGGTTCGAGGGGCTCGAATTTCACCATGTGGCTCGGGAAAACAATCAGGCGGCGGATATCCTCGCCCGCATCAGCGCAAAACGTGATGCAGTCCCCCGCAACATATTTTTGGAAAGGTTGTTCAAGCCATCCGTAGTATGGGAAGGGGACACCGGCAACAACAGTCCAGACCCGGCCAAAATACCCTATAATGAACTCTCTGGCACAATCAGAGGCTCCGCCACCGAAATAACACCTTCAGCCCACGAAATAATGGCCATTATTGCCCCGTGGACAGAACCATTCCTGGCCTACCTAACTAGACAGGAACTTCCGGAGGACCAAAATGAGGCACGCTGCATAGTGCGGCGATCCAAGGCCAACAGGGTCCATGAGGGAGAATTGTACAAAAAAAGCACTACCGGAGTCCTTCAAAGGTGCATCTCCGAAGAGGAAGGGCGGAATCTTTTGGCAGAAATTCACGTCGGACTCGCCGGTCATCATGCCGCAGCCCGGGCTCTTGTAAGTAAGGCCTTCCGTACAGGATTCTATTGGCCAACGGCCCGGGCAGATGCACATGACTTGGTCCAACGCTGCGCCGGTTGCCAACTCTTTGCAAATCAAAGTCACATGCCACCCACCGCCCTCCAAACAATCCCCATTACATGGGCCTTTGCGGTCTGGGGGCTTGACATGGTTGGACCCCTTAAAGGGGGAACCCACAAGAAAAAATACTTATTGGTCATGGTGGATAAATTCACCAAATGGATAGAGGCCAAACCTGTTAAAACAGTCGAATCCGGTCTGGTGATAGACTTCATATCCGGGGTTGTACACCGTTATGGCGTCCCCCACAGCATCATCGCTGATAATGGCACGAACTTCACGGCCAACGAGGTAAAACTCTGGTGCAGCAAAATGGGCATCAAGCTCAATTATGCTTCAGTCTATCACCCACAAACCAACGGTCAAGTCGAGCGAGCAAATGGTCTTATAATGAGCGGCATTAAACCCAGATTAGTGCGCTCCTTAACGGAGTCTAACACGCACTGGGTAGAGGAGCTTGACTCCGTACTCTCGGGGCTGCGGACCACGCTGAATCGTAGTACCGGATATACACCCTTCTTTATGGTGTTCGGCGCAGAGGCAGTCTTGCCCTGTGACATAATTCATGACTCACCTCGAGTGTGCATGTATGAAGAAAGAGAAGCCGAGCTCGATCGGCAGGACAGTTTGGACACCCTGGAGGAAGAGCGCGACGTAGCCAAAGCCCGTTCCGCATTTTATCAGCAACAGGCTCGCAGATACCAAAGCAGAGAAGTACGGGCCAAAACTTATAACTTTGGCAAACTAGTTCTACACCTGCCGGATAAGAAAAAGAACAAGCTCGAGCCCAAATGGGAAGGTCCCTTCATTATTGACCAAGTTCTGACCGGTGGAGCGTACCGACTGCGGGATGCATCGACTAGTCGACTCGAGCCAAACCCATGGAACGCGGCTAGGCTCTGAAGATTCTACGCCTAGCACCGGACTCTATGTTAGTCCCCTCCCTTTGTCCATTTTCTGCATATACATTATCTGTCTTGTTCTCTTTCTTTCTTTCTTTTATTATTTCTCTAGGCCTTCAAGGGTCACCTTGTGCCTCGCTTGCACATTACAGATGCGCTAGCCGCACTCTTCATACCTGGGGGCTTCTTTCACAGAAGCTTAAATTATTTATCTGGGCCTCGTGCCCCACACATGCGTTATACTTCCGCATGTACCTTTTTTCACCATTATATGCATCGATATGACTTAAGTTTTGGCCAAGCTGGGTTGCCTGGCTCTTGTATTTATGCCCTACGTTCTCGTTAATTCGGCTAGGGCATAAGGGGAGCACCTCTGCGATTGTTACTGTCGGGTCAGCCGGATGTGTACCTTAGACTGGGGGAAGCCGAAAGCTAGGGTTCTTAAGGGAATATTCGGTCGGTGAACAAAAGATGATTTTTATTATTGTCCATATCTGCCCCCAGATGTTTTTCCTGTGTTTCCTATCGCAGTCCGGACATGCACTTTAGGGCATGCTTACCCAGGGAAAGGAACCCTTAATGGAACTATTCTCCCTGGAAAATGTTTCTTACTACCCATGTAATATAACATAACTAGTTGGGCACTTGTCTGATAAAGCACTAATGACCCCTACGCCTGGTCTCCACGCATACCCGGGTTCTTATATAACTGAGCGGGCATTGGGATACACTCCGGACTATTGGGCCCGGAGGTTGAAGCGAAAAGGTCCACAACGACAAATGATCTACAATCTGGCTAGAAGGCATTATACATGTCACTTTAATTACATAGTCATGTAGACTGACTAAATTCCTCTTCTATACCATCCAACAGGCGGTCTAGCTTACAATCCTGTTGGGACTACTTTGCGGCTAATTCTACTTGCCCATAAACTAAGCTAACGGGGATCTCTTTTCCGTCGGGCCCCACAGGTCCGACCTCAGCCATGTGATTTGGGTCTGCCTTGGTATACCGCGTCTTCACCATGGCCCAGGCTTCTCTGGCACCCTATCGGCAGGCTGATATCTTCCATAATCGGAAGCGCCGCCATGCTCCCTTGAGTTTCTCCGCAAGCTCTGCAACGCCCTCTAGTAGGGAGACGGATGGCCACAAGGCCTGGGTAACACCCTGCATCACCTGCCGAACTTGTTCGTGCAGATGTGACAGCTCGAACAGAAGATCACCCGTAGACCTGGGCATCTCCTCCGCGGAACGACCCGTCAGCATACCTACAGACAAAATGCAGTTAGTCGGCTTCTTCGCCGAACTCCTTTAAAAGGATTTGTTCAAGCACTTACTGAAAATGCCGCGCCGAAGCCACTTTTTCTCCTTCTCGGAGTCTGCAAGCTGGGCTCGAACGTCTTTTAGTTCCCCGCTCAGCTTGACATTGGCGTCTTGGAGATTGTTTTTCTCCTGCCTAACCTCAGTCAGCAAACGTTTGCCAGCCTCTAGCTATCGCACGACATGCTGGTCCCCCGGATTTTCTCTGGATTCATCTGCAAAATCTATTGTTAGATCTGCACCCACGCCGCACACTATATGGTAACCATCATTCTTCAAAGTAAATGTTACCAGCGGGAGGCTTTTTCTGTTCCTGCCATGCGGCAACAGTGGCCCGCAGTTGGGTCTTGCATTCCTCCAGCTCCTGGGATAGCCTAGTATTCTTCTCTGTAAGAATCTGCAAATTAAAGATGATCCTTAAATCAGTTCTGCTAACTGTTTCAAGTCTCAGGGGCTACTGATACATATAAATCGCCAGATTTACTTACCCGTAGATCCTTTACATAATGATTTGTGGCTCTGGCTAGACCATCTTGAGCAGCACGGAGGTACGCCTCTCCGGAATTAAAGGCATCAAATGCCTCTCGTGAGAAACAAGCGTCGCGGAGTATGGCCCGGAGGCGCCTATGATTCATGGCACTTTCCACTTCTGAGTTAGTAGCGGATAATCTATCCGCATCCTCTGTAGGGGGATTATCCGGCGCCTGCCCCATATCGGCTTTCGCTTCTATGTCCGGTCCTGGCACCCGACTGGTGGAGGCGTGATCGGCAACATCGCCGGACATATTCCGGCGAGCGTTTTTTCTGTTAAAGAAACATGTGTGTCATTACATTTTGAGAAAGACGACAACCACGGAGCAGGGTTTTTATACCTTTGCACCGGCGTCTCCGTCCTGACCGCCTTCCTTTTCGGCCTACCCGGCCTCGGCGCCTCTTGTTGGCGAGTTGCTGCGAGTTCGGCAGGGCGTCCCGAATTCCTTCCCTGTAAAAAATGCCATGTGTATATGGTAGTTGAAGTGTTTAAAAGGGGATCCTAGTTTTTGGAGTTAGGATTTTTTGGTTTTTCTTACATGCGATGCAGGGAGCAGTCCGGGATAGTCGGCCGTAATGGCCACCATGGCATCGTCGCAGCTTAACTGATAGAACTGCCGGTCTATCAGCTCCACGGAGATAACCGGATCTTCTTCAAGTCCAGAGTCGAGGGCCCGGTCAGGGTCCTCTGGTTGTGGAGAAGGGCTGCTGACCTCCTTTATGGCTTTTCGCAGTTCCTGCCGCAAAGTGGCAAGGTGAATACTTACGACAAAGAATGCGGGAAAAATGGGAGCAGGGAGATATAACTTACCCAGCTTGGAGGATTGTACATGGAGAATCCATCCCGTGGCTTGATGCGGGTGAACTCCTCTTCCTCACCCTTGAACAATTCGGACAGAATTTTCGCTAAAGCGGCAGCATTTCCCGGACCCTTACGCCCACAGCGGGTGGCGTCATCCGCCCTGTTATAACACCACAAGGGGTGCCCACGGTATTGAAGTGGTTGCACTCCCCGCATTATGCAAATCGACATAACTTCGATTATCGTCAATCCTGATCGAGCTAATGCTTTGATCCGGTTCATCAGATAGAGGACTTCTCTGTTGTCTTCCGCCTGGGGGCTCCGTGGGCGCCAGCTTCGGCGCTTCTTCATAGGAGCATTGTTGAACTCAGGAAGACCCCGCCGAACAGGGTCCGGAAGGGGAACATCCTCCATATAAAACCATTCTGAAGGCCAGTCTTCGGACGGCTTCTTCGGGGTACCGGACAGGTATCCGGTCTCGGCGATGCGCCATATTTTGGCTCTGCCCACTTGATAAAGTGATTCCCTCTGGGTGCGAGGGACGAGGCAAAATAGCCTTTTCCACGGCTCGAAGTGAGCCTCGCAGCCCAGGAACAACTCGCAGAGAGCAACATAGCCGGTGATATGTAGAATGGAGGCAGGGGTGAAATTGTGTAATTGGAGGCCGTAGAACTCCAGGAGCCCGCATAGGAACGGATGAATTGGAAATCCGTGTCCCCTTAGTAAGTAAGGAACAAGGCAGATCCGTTCCCCCATAGAGGGACAGGGAAAGCTCTCCGCTTGCTCCCCACCATTGTAGGTGGCAAGCCCGGCTCGAACGGGCACCATATACGCCGGAGGGAGAAATCCCTTGGTCTGCATTCGACCAATCGACTGTGTGGGACTGAACACCTCTCCCAATCACCGAGCTTAGGGCTACGGGGGCGGGAGGAGGAGCTGTGGAGGTCGGCCATGCTGGAATGGATCTTTCTGAAACGCGCTCTGATGGATTCTCGCTGAGGGGAAGATGGTGTGGATTGGATCTAAGAATCCCCATCCCTTTAATAGACAATTTATTTATCTAGCTAGGGGAGCAAATGTAAAAGTGCCCTGGCGCCTCGTATTCGTTCGACGCATGAGAGATAGCCCTTATTGGGCACAGAAGCCAAGAGGATCAACATTTATGGGGCCGGACACTGCTTACAAACACTTGAAAATTGGAGAAGAACCCGCCTTGCAATGCCGAAGACAACACTGCGCATCGGACTCATCGTCATTGAAGCCTGGTTCGGGGGCTACTAAGGGAGTCCTAGATTAGGGGGTCTCCGGACAGCCGGATTATATCCTTTGGCCGGACTGTTGGACTATGAAGATACAAGCTTGAAGACTTCGTCTCGTGTCCGGATGGGACTCTACTTGGCGTGGAAGGCAAGCTAGGCAATACGGATATGTATATCTCCTCCTTTGTAACTGACCTTGTGTAACCCTAGCCCTCGCCGGTGTCTATATAAACCAGAGGGTTTTAGTCCGTAGGACAACATACAATCATACCATAGGCTAGCTTCTAGGGTTTAGCCTCTCTGATCTCGTGGTAGATCTACTCTTGTACTACCCATATCATCAATATTAATCAAGCAGGACGTAGGGTTTTACCTCCATCACGAGGGCCCGAACCTAGGTAAAACATCGTGTTCCCTGCCTCCTGTTACCATCCGCCTTAGACGCACAGTTGGGGACCCCCTACCTAAGATCCACCAGTTTTGACATCGACACACACCCACTTAGTTTCTTTTGTTGAGCTTTCATACATTTATAGCTCTGGTGCATCCGTTCCATGGCAATCCCTACTCCTCGCATTGACATCAATTGATGGGCATCTCCATAGCCCGTTGATTACCCGCGTCGATGTGAGACTTTCTCCTTTTTTGTCTTCTCCACACAACCTCCATCATCATATTCTGTTCCACCTATAGTGCTATGTCCATGGCTCGCACTCATGTATTGCATGAAAGTTGAAAAAGTTGAGAATACTAAAGTATGAAACAATTGCTTGGCTTGTCATTGGGGTTGTGCATGATGGGAGCATTTTGTGTGACGAAAATGAAGCATGGCCAAACTATATGATTTTGTAAGGATGAGCTTTCTTTGGCTATGTTATTTTGAGAAGACATAATTGCTTGGTTAGTATGCTTGAAGTATTATTATTTTCATGTCAATATTAAAATTTTGTCTTGAATCTTTCGGATCTGAATATTCATGCCACAGTAAAGAAAATTACATTGAAAATTATGTTAGGAAGCATTCCGCATCAAAAATTCTGTTTTTGTCATTTACCTACTCGAGGACGAGCAGGAATTAAGCTTGGGGATGCTGATATGTCTCCAAAGTATCTATAATTTTTTATTGTTCCATGCTATTATATTATCTATTTTGGATGTTTAATGGGCTTTAATATGCACTTTCATATTATTTTTGGGACTAACCTATTAACCGGAGGCCCAGTGCCAGTTTCTGTTTTTTGCCTATTTCAGTGTTTCACAGAAAAGGAATATCATACGGAACGAAACCTTCTCGAGGATCTTTCTTGGAACAAACGCAATCCAAGAGACTTTGAGTGGAAGTCAGAGACACAACGATGCGGCCATGAGGCAGGAGGGCGCGCCCCCTACCCTCGTGGGCCCATCATAGCTCCACCGACGTACTTCTTTCACCTATATATACTCTTATACCCTAAAAACATCTAAGGGAGCCACCAAACCACTTTTCCACCGCCGAATCCTTCTGTACCCGTGCGATCCCATCTGGGGCCTTTTTTGGCAATCTGCCGGGGGGGGATTCGATCACGGAGGGATTCTACAACAACACCATAGCCTCTCCGATGATGTGTGAGTAGTTTACCATAGACCTTCGGGTCCATAGTTGTTAGCCAGATGGCTTCTTCTCTCTGTTTGGTTCTCAATACAAAGTTTCCTCGATGTTCTTGGAGATCTAATCGATGTAATACTTTTTGCGGTGTGTTTGCCGAGATTCGATGAATTGTGGATTTATGATCAAGTTTATCTATGAACAATATTTGGTACTTCTCTGAATTCTTATATGCATGATTTGATATCTTTGCAAGTCTCTTCGAATTATCGTGTTAGTTTGGCCTACTAGATTGATCTTTCTTGCAATGGGAGAAGTGCTTAGCTTTGGGTTCAATCTTGCGGTGTCCTTTCCCAGTGACAGTAGGGGCGGCAAGGCACGTATTGTATTGTTGCCATCGAGGATAATAAGATGAGGTTTATATCATATTGCTTGAGTTTATCCTTCTATATCATGTCATCTTTCCTAAAGCATTACCCTTTTCTTATGAACTTAATACTCTAGATGCATGCTGGATAGCGGTCAATGTGTGGAGTAATAGTAGTAGATGCAGAATCGTTTCGATCTACTTAACACGGACGTCATGCCTATATTTCATAATCATTGCCAAGATATTCTCATAACTATGCGCTCTTCTATCAATTGCTCGGCAGTAATTTGTTCACCCACCGTAATACTTGCTATCGTGAGAGAAGCCACTAGTGAAACCTATGGCCCCTGGCTCTCTTCCTTATTATATTGCATCTCTTTTTATTATCGCATCTCGTTTACTATTTTGCAATCTTTACTTTCCAATCTATTCAATAAAAATACCAAAAATATTTTACTTATTATCTTTATCAGATCTCACTTTCGTAAGTGACCGTGAAGGGATTGACAACCCCTTTATCGTGTTGGTTGCGAGGTTCTTGATTGTTTGTGCAGGTACTAGGTGACTTGCGTGTTATCTCCTACTGTATTGATACCTTGGTTCTCAAAAAATGAGGGAAATACTTACGCTACTTTGCTGCATCACCCTTTCCTCTTCAAGGGAAAACCAACGCATGCTCAAGAGGTAGCACTCCTTTACTCCAACTTCCTGATTTTAATAAGACTTTTGAGCTTGAATGTGATGCTAGTGGAATTGGATTAGGAGGTGTGTTATTACAAGATGGCAAACATGTTGCATACTTTTTTAAAAAATTGAGTGGGCCTAGTCTGAATTATTCTACTTATGATAAAGAATTATATGCTCTTGTTCGGACCTTAGAAACATGGCAACATTATTTATGGCCCAAGGAATTTGTTATACATTCTGATCACGAATCTTTGAAACACATTAAAAGTCAAGCAAAACTAAACTGTAGACATGCTAAATGGGCTGAATTCATTGAGACTTTCCCTTATGTCATTAATCACAAGAATGGTAAAGAAAATGGTATTGCTGATGCATTGTCTCGTCGTTATACTATGCTTTCACAACTTGACTTTAAAATATTTGATTTAGAGACATTCAAAGATCAATATGTGCATGATGCTGAATTTAAAGATGTATTGTAGAGTTGTAAGGAAGGGAGACCTTGGAACAAGTTCATTGTTAACAATGGATTTGTGTTTCATGCTAACAAGCTATGCATTCCAGCTAGCTCCGTTTGTCTTTTGTTGTTGCAGGAGGCGCATGGAGGAGGATTAATGGGACACTTTGGCGTTAAGAAGACGGAGGATATACTTGCTACACATTTCTTTTTGCCAAATATGAAACGGGATGTTGAGCATTTTCTCGCTCGCTGCACTACATGTCAAAAAGCTAAGTCAAGACTCAATCCTCATGGTTTATATATGCCTTTGCCTGTACCTAGTGTTCCTTGGGAGGATATATCTATGGACTATGTTTTAGGTTTACCTCGAACAGAGAAGGGGAGGGATAGCATATTTGTTGTCGTGGATAGGTTCTCGAAAATGGCACACTTTATACCATGTCATAAAGATGTTGTTAATATTGTTGATTTGTTCTTTCATGAAATTATTCGCTTGCATGGTGTGCCAAATACTATTGTTTCAGATCGTGATACTAAATTTCTTAGCCACTTTTGGAGATGTTTATGGGCTAAGTTGGGGACTAAAGTGCTTTTTAGTACTACATGTCATCCCCAAACTGATGGACAAACTGAAGTAGTCAATAGAACATTGTCTGCCATGCTTAGGGCTGTTTTGAAGAATAACAAGAAAATGTGGGAAGAATGCTTCCCTCATATTGAATTTGCTTATAATCGGTCGCTGCATTCTACTAGTAAGATGTGCCCTTTTGAATTTGTGTATGGTGTCCTACCTCGTGCACCTAGTGATTTGTTGCCTCTTCCATCTTCGGAGAAGGTTAATTTTGATGCTAGACAACGTGCTGAATTGATCTTAAAAATGCATGAGTTAACTAAGGAAAATATTGAGCGCATGAATGATAAATATAAACTTGTTGGAGATAAGGGTAGAAAATGTGTTGTCTTTGCACCTGGAGTTCTTGTTTGGTTACATTTGCGTAAGGATAGGTTTCCTAATTTGCGCGAGTCAAAGCTAATGCCACGTGTTGATGGTCCTTTTAAGGTGTTAGAAAAAATAAATGATAATGCATATAAACTTGAGTTGCCTGCAGATTTTGGGGTTAGTCCCACTTTTAACATTGTAGATTTGAAGCCTTACTTGGGTGAGGAAGATGAGCTTCCGTCGAGGACGACTTCAATTCAAGAAGGGGAGGATGATGAGGACATCACTAACAAAGTTACACCCACATCCCCTACTGATACATATACAGGACCAATTACTAGAGCTCACGCATGCCAATTAAATTACCAGGTACTTTCTTTTCTTGGTAATGATTCTAATGTTCGTGAGATTATGATGCTGCCTAAATTGGATACATTTGTCTTGCTTACAAATGAAGGGCCTAGCTTGGACAAGAAGGATGATCATTGGAGCAAGATCAAGCATGGAGATGATGGCATGCGCAAGGGGAACAAGAACGGAGTTACAAGTGATGATTTCAGGACTTTGAAGCCACCATAATGAGTGTGTGAAGCCTTGGACGAAATATACAAGATGCCACTTCATAAATTTCGTCCACAGGCTATTATAGGTGCTGCATCACCTTATTATTGGGCCAGGCCCATGTAATTTCGAAATACTTGAGTATAGGATGTTTTTAGAGTCTGTATGTGTGGGGAAACAAGAGTTAGGGTTGGTTTCGGACCCCTCCTCCAAGGGCCACGAAATCCCCCCCCCCTCTTCCTCCATATATATAGCCCTTAGGGCGTCTTTTAGACTTTGGGTTTTGTTTAGATTAATGTTCTCCATAGATGCAACCGCACGTACTTCGTCTGTGTTCAACGACCAGACAAAGGCGTCACAGAACCCGACCTTCATCAATAAAGCTTTCATCTTATATTCACAATATGCAGATTGCAATCTCAATTTCTTGCTTGTTCTTTGTTTGCTCACAGGAAACAGACCCTCGTGGTCAGGTTGATCGTGCTCCAGTGTGGTCAATAACCCCTTGGAAGTTGGTTTAGCGATTGCTAAGGCGCGACATCTCGCACGTTTGTAGTCGGATCGTCAAGGTCGACTCCCATAGAAAATGATAGCCACCATCTCATTGAAACATCGGGACACTATAAGTGCATCTAGTGCCACCCCTAGTTGGTTTTGGAGTATTGACGACAAACCTAGTTGAGGGACTAATGTGTTTGTGAGAATTACAGGATAACACAGGTAGAAGTCCCTCATTGATTCGGTTTTCCTACCAGAGATGACCCCTAAAAATGTATGAAGACATTGAAGTCAAAGGTGGTATATGAAGATATTCACATTGAAGACTATGACAAGAGAAGACATCCCATGAAGCCTATGGAGCTCGAAGACTTAGATCTTTCATAGTTCACTTTCTTCTTTATTGAGTCATAGGAACCACCGTACTGTTAAGTGGGGTCCAAGAGAACCAGTCAGAGTGACTGAAGTGATGCTTAACCAAAACCTATGTCTTCGAGTGAAGACTATGAGAGCGAATCTTGTCCAGAGTCGGACAAGTCAGCTTTGCTTGTAGCCCAAGTAAAGTTGCCGTGTGAGTTTGAAATCTGACCGTTGAAACACGTGTCAGTTCCTTAGTGACCCAGGGTCATTTCGGACAAATCAGGTCGGGTTGCCTAGTGGCTATAAATAGCCCACCCCCTACAACCATAAACGGTTGGCTGCTCAGAGTTAGTGTACGGATTTTGTCGTTTGAGAGCAACCCACCTCGAAGCCTTTGAGAGAGAATTCCTTGCGAGGATAAAGCCCTAACCACCCAGAGCCAAAGAGAATTAGGCATCACTTAAGTCTTCTTGTCTGTGTGATCTGAAGACTTATTACACTTGAGGACTGTGAATCCTCCAGCCGGTTAGGCGTCGCGTTCTGAGCATCCAAGAGACATTGTGGATTGCCGGTGAACAAAGTCTGTGAAGGTTTGGGATTCTACCTTGAAGACTTACCAGAGTGATTGGGCGAGGTCTGTGTGACCTTAGCTCAAGGGGAATATGGTGAGGACTGGGTGTCCTGAGATGCGTGTTCAGGACTGGGTGTCCGGGACTGTGTGTCCTCAGGTTTAAATACCTAGCCGCCCTAACCAGACGTACAGTTGTCACAGCAACTGGAACTGGTCCAACACATCATTGTCTTCAACGTGTCACTGGTTTCATCCTTCCCTTCTCTTTACGTACTGTTACTCCTTGTGAAGTCATTGTACGATTGCACTATCTTTTATCTTCACTAAGTGACTGCGTGTTCTGTTTGGCTTCATAATATCTTCCTACCTGATCCTTACTACATTGCTGCTATCGGTCACTGTGCTTTCACTCTATTGAATACTTGACTATGGCTTGCCTAGTGTAGTCTACCTTCCACTGCAGGGTAATAGGTTTATTTCTATCGTTTGTCTTCATAACTTCCATGTTTTGAAGACTTTCATAAAAATCGCCTATTCACCCCCCCCTCTAGTCGATATAACGCACTTTCAATTGGTATCAGAGATAGGTACTCCCTTGTTCTGTGTGATTCGGTTTAACCACCCGGAGTTTTAGCAATGTCGACTACAGGGATAATCAAAGTCTCCGCTGTGTGCCCCGTCTTCGATGGAACTGAATATCCCTACTGGAAGAATAAGATGCGCATGCATCTTGAAGCCATTCACGTCGACCTATGGTATGTCGTCAAGAACGGCGTTCCCAAGGCTGGAGAAGGTGTCACTGCTACTGACGTCAAGAAGTTCGTTCAACTGGACTCTACTGCCAAGAATATCATCTTGGTCATCTGACCAAAGGACAGTATGGCCACGTGAGTGCTTTGGAAACATCTAAGCTAGTCTAGGACTGGCTCTCCAAGGTCAACGAAGGCGTCTTAACCCAGAGAGATCAGAGAATCAGTGTCCTTTGCAACCTCTTCAACCGCTTCAAGAGAAATGACAATGAGAATGTCTAGCTCACATTTGATCGACTCACTGACATCACGAATGAGCTTCAAGCCCTTGGCGCTACTGAGATCACCAAGCATGAAGTCGTCAAGACACTACTGAGATCACTTGACAGTTCGTTTAACACCCTAGCCCTGATGATTCAAGAACGTCCTGATTTCAAGACACTCGATCCGTCTGACATACTTGAGAGGCTCAACACACATGAGTTTCAGTTTTCTGAGAAAAGAGATATCTACGGTCCAAACTATGGGCGAACTCATGCCTTGAAGGCAAAAGCTGTCTCCTCATCTAAAGAAGAATCTGACAACAGTTTTGATGATCCTGAAGACATTGGAAGGGAACTTGCTATGCTTGTGAAGAAGTTCCAAAAATTCACCAAGAAGAAAGGCTTCAGAAAGTCTTCCCGATCAAGCTCAAGGAATGATGAAGCTTCTGCTCATGACTACAAGAAGAAAACATGTCACAAGTGCAAGAAACCTGGCCACTTCATCTCTAAGTGGCCGCAGTGGGACAATGAGAACAAAAAGAAGAAGAAGAGCAAGGAATATGACTCTAATGACAAGAAGAAGAAGAAATACTCAAAGTCTTCTTCCAAGTCTTCTTCAAAGTCTTCATCGCACAAGAAGAGCTCATCTGGCAAGGCACGTGCGTTTGTTGGCAAGGAAATGGATTCAGAGGAGGAGTCCGCTTCTGAGGAGGCGGAGGTGGAGTCTGAGGAGGAGTCCGATTCTGGCGTCGCAAGTCTGGCTATAGCATACGTTGCCAAGTCCATCTTCAACACTGAAGACAATGACTTCATCACCAGCACCGATGCAAATGACAAGGACCACTCCGCTCCTACCTACTGCTTCATGGCACGCGGTGCCAAGGGTATGACACCAGCGTCTTCAGAATGGATAATTGATAGTGGGTGTACCAACCACATGACTGGCAAAAGAAGCCTTCTTATGGACTCAACCTTACGTCCATCCGACAAGAGTCACATCACATTTGCTGACACTGGTAAAAGTAAGGTATTGGGTCTAGGTAGAGTTGCAATCTCAACGGATCAACACATGGATAAAGTCATGCTTGTTGAATCCCTTGGCTTCAACTTAATGTCTGTCTCAATGCTTTGCGATTTGAACATGATCGTAATATTTGGAAAATATCTCTGCCTTGTACTAATGGAATCTGACAAGTCTCTAGTGTTTGAAGGGTATCGGAAAGATGATTTGTACGTGGTAGATTTTTCGGCAGGACCACAGCTTGCCGTATGTCTTCTAGCAAAGGCTTCAGAATGCTGGCTCTGGCATCGGAGGCTAGGGCATGCTGGCATGAGGAACCTCCACACCCTTGCAAAGAAGAAGCATGTCATAGGCATAGAGGGCGTCAAGTTCAAGAAAGATCACTTATGCGGTGCCTGTGAAGCAGGGAAGATGACAAGGGCCAAACATCCCTCAAAGACAATCATGACAACCACTCGACCCTTCAAGCTGCTCCACATGGTCTCTTCGGTCCCACTCATTACTCAACTCTTACTACTACTGCCTGCCTCTATGGCTTTGTTATTGTTGATGATTATTCTAGATATACTTGGGTGCACATAATCCTCTACAGACTGAAGTGCATGATGTCTTCAGACACTTCGCCAATCGAGCAATGAACAACTATGGCGCCAAGATAAAGCACATCAGAAGTGACAATGGCACTGAATTCAAGAATACTGGCCTTGATACATATCTTGATACCTTGGGAATCACACATGAATTCTCAGCCCCATACACGCCACAGCAGAATGGCGTCGTCTAACGCAAGAACAGAACACTCATTGAGATGGCCCGAACGATGCTTGATGAATACAAGACTCCAAGAAAATTCTGGCCTGAAGCCATTGATACTGCATGCCATACAATCAATCGTGTTTATCTTCACAAGCTTCTAAATAAGACATCTTATGAGCTCCTTACTGGCAAGAAGCCAAATGTCAGTTACTTCAGAGTATTTGGTGCCAGGTGCTGGATCAAGGATCCACATCACACTTCAAAATTTGCACCAAAAGCACATGAGGGTTTTATGCTTGGATATGGAAAGGATTCGCACTCCTACAGAGTCTTCAATCTCTTTCATTATAAAGTGGTTGAAACAGTGGATGTGCAGTTTGATGAGACTAATGGTTCACAAAGAGAGCACCTCCCAAATATGCTAGATGAAGTTCCATCCAGCGAATCAATCAAGCTTATGGGAACCGGAGAAATCATACCCTCTGAAGCTCAACCTGAAGAAGAACTTATCATCTCTGCACCTGATCAACCTGATGACAATGCTCAGCCTGAAGACAATCCCACTAACAATGACAATGATCAGCAAGAGCAAAACCTTCGCCCTGTACATCCTCGTGTTGCTAATCAAGTGCAGATTGAGAGAATAATTGACAGCATCAATGCACCCGGTCCGCTCACTCGATCAAGGGCAACTCAGCTGGCAAATTTCTGTGGGCACTTCGCATTCGTCTCAATAACAGAACCCAAGAAAGTTGAAGAAGCCTTCATGGAACCTGAATGGATTCAAGCTATGCAAGAAGAGCTTCAACAGTTTGAGCTGAATAATGTATGGGAACTGGTTAAGCGTCCTGATCCTCGGAAGCACAACATAATAGGCACCAAATGGATATACTGCAACAAGCAATATGAGCATGGTCAAGTTGTCAGAATCAAAGCTCATCTCGTTGCTCAAGGATATACTCAAGTGGAAGGCATTGACTTCGATGAAACATTTGCTCCTATGGCTAGACTTGAAGCCATACGCATACTGCTGGCCTATGCCAATCATCACAACATACTTCTATATCAAATGGATGTGAAGAGCGCCTTTCTAAATGGCAAGATTGAAGAAGAAGTGTACGTTGTACAACCGCCTGGCTTTGAAGATCCAAAACATCCTGACATGGTATACAAGCTCAACAAGGCACTGTATGGCCTCAAACAAGCCCCTCGGGCCTAGTATGACACACTCAAATACTTCCTGAAGAGCAAAGGCTTCATACCTGGTTCCCTAGACCGCACTCTCTTCATGAAGACATATGATGGTGAACTGTTTGTGTGCCAAATATATGTGGATGACATTATCTTCGGCTGCACCAATCAGAAGTACAGTGAAGAGTTTGGATATATGATGCAAGAGCAATATCAGATGTCCATGATGGGAGAGCTGAAGTTCTTCCTCGGTCTCCAAATACGACAGCAACGCAACGGCATCTTCATATCTCAAGAGAAGTATCTCAAAGATTGTCTGAAGAAGTTCGGTATGCAAGACTGCAAAGGCTTCACGACGATAATGGTAAAGAGTTCGATCAAAAGGTATACCGCTCCATGATTGGTTCTTTGCTTTATCTATGTGCATCTAGGCCAGATATTATGCTTAGTGTTTGCATGTGTGCTCGATTCCAAGCGACACCAAAGGAGTCGCATCACTTAGCTGTGAAGCGAATTCTTCGATATTTGGCTCACACCCCAACTCTAGGATTATGGTATCCAAAGGGCTCAGAGTTTGATCTGGTTGGATTCTCGGATGCTGATTATGCTGGTGACAAAGTGGATCGCAAGTCTACATCAGGCACATGTCACTTTCTAGGACGATCACTTGTATGTTGGTCTTCAAAGAAGCAGAACTGTGTATCTCTCTCCACTGCTGAATCTGAATACATTGCTGCTGGATCTTGCTGCGCTCAGCTTCTGTGGATGAAGCAAACACTCAAGGACTATGGCATTCATCTGAAGCAAGTGCCACTCTACTGCGACAACGAAAGAGCCATCAAGATTGCCAACAACCCAGTTCAGCACTCGAAGACAAAGCACATTGAAATTCGTCATCACTTTCTCAGAGATCATATTGTGAAGGAAGATATTGATATCATACACGTCAACACTGAAGAACAATTGGCAGATATCTTCACCAAGCCCTTGGATGAGAAGAGATTTTGCAAGTTACGGTGTGAGCTAAATATCCTGGAATTCTCAAATGTCCTGTGATCAGGCACACATCCTAACACTTATGCATATTGATGACTTAGATGTGCAACACACGAAGTAAAGTATATCTTCAATCAATGAAGACATACATCCTAAGTGTGAATACATTAATGTGGAATTTGACTTCGGAGCGCCACGATAATTGTGCGCCGTGTCTGGGTGTAATACTTCCTATACGGTGGGTAACGCCACCACCAAATGTTCTGTTTGAAGTGTTTCACTCATGGCGTTACATTTGCTATGTCTTCACATTTGGTTTGGCTTCAATCTCAACATATCTTCATGGTTATCTTCACTATGTTGATTATATAGATATATATATACTAGTGTTTTGTCCTCTACAGCATTCACTTATAGCTATGTCTTCTTGTTGAATCTTTTGAACTAAGTGAATGTGATCGGACCCTAACCTCTCTATGCTTTCTATATCAAACTCTATCTCTCCAAATCATATGCATTCTATTGAAACTGTCAAATGTCTTCTCTGCGTACTTGTCAGCAGAAGATACAGAGACAACCATTAAGTCCGTTTTCAATGCTCATTCCTCCACCTGAAACCCGGAGAAGTGGGAACGACCACCCGACAATCCAGGCATGCGTGGGACGTGGAACAAACCCCAATATGCTGCATGATGGTCACGTGTTCCTCAGATGCGAATCGCCAGGGGCACCTGTGTAATAACGCTGTGCCGCCCCTGTACCTATAAATACACACCTCACAGCAGTCATTATCTTTTCTTCCACTCTTGCACGAACCCTAGCGCCACCGCTAGCCCTCGACGACGCCGGTGATGAAGCGCTTCGCTGCCGCAACCTCTCCGACGCCGTCTTCACGCCGACCGCGGACATCGCCTTCTCCGCCGTCGCCGTAAGTGTCCTCCGTCACCAAGTTAGGGCACGGACGATCGAACTGCTCGGCCTCCTCTTCCACTCCGTCTAGCAGTTCTTCGTGTGGTAAATAAAACCTCCTTTTTACGGCCTCTTTGATCCTATAGCTATATCACTTTCTACCACAAGCAGTTTCTGTTCACACAAGTTGGATCTCTTTCATACTGCATCTCATAACATGCCTAGTATATTCACTTATGCTTCACAAAGTACTTAGATTCCTCACTTGTACTGATCCGTGGATTCGTACAAATCTGGAACCAACTCCTTATCTATGAGTGAATGTCTTCGCACGATGAGGTCAATGTCTTCTAAACTAATTTATCTTCAAAGTCTTCTGAGAATGCATATGACCTCTTCCCCTTCCCTCGCACCTTAATGCTGTCACAGGTACATGTCCGTGGGAGAATCCCTTGGTTCTCATAGTCTGCATTCATTTGCAGAATTCTTAAAGCATCACATAAATTCTCCCGAAGCCAGTTCCTGTTTGTCCACCAAGCAAAAACCTTTGAAGCCTCTGAACATATTGAAGCCTTTTAGATTAAGGTTCATGGCTTCAGAAAAATCAGCAAGGAAGGGTGGCAGAAAGCGTTGAGGAGAAACATCAAGAGATCTGCCTGATGACCTCTCAAAGTTGTACAAGACAGATCCTGAAGAGGATTACAATCAGCGCAAGACGCGAATCCAATGGATTCGACGCTATTGGGCAGAACAGTGGTTCAAGTACAGATTTGTGACCAAGGAATATGCTGAAAAGAATGCCATCAAGCGACCATGGGGAGACATCCTCTACAAAAATCTTCAACCTAGGACCAGAGATGAAGCCATCGAACAAGGCTTCTATCCCTGCATGGTCCGTGGACCACAGCCTGCGGATGCTGACCCATCGTCCCTGCTATGGTGTCGTGACGACAATCTGTTTAGGCGCAACTTCCAGTTTTCCCAGAACTCGGCGAAGCAGAACAAGAAGACACTGGGACTAGATTTCAACCCTAGTCCTTCTGCTCCAAGGGCTGACGGCACACGTGATGCAGAACCCAATGTCGTTGGTCCTTTCTACAACCTTGAAGGTCTCATCACCCATATCTTGGTTCAAGGGACAGCTGTGGATGAGCCTACAGATGACGCTGAATCAGACAAAGCGCCTGCAGCGCCGAAGCCAAAGAAGCAGCCTAAAGCTTCAAAGCCTGCCTCTGCTCCAAAAATCTCACGGGCGAAGCCACTGGCAACTGCACCTCCTGAAGACAGTGTGCAGTCTGAAGATTTCTCACGCATCTCCAAGCCCCAGAAGGTCAAGATGTCTCTGCCACACACTGGCCAAGAGCTAACAGCTGCTGCCATTCTGTGCAATGATGCCATTGATCTATCAAGTGATGAAGATCTTGCAGATGACGCTCTTGAGAAACTCATCAAGAGCAAAGAAGAAGCAAAAATCTTCAATGATCTGCCTCTCTTTGATGTAACAATCATCCACAACTTCATTGATGAGTGGTTTAACACGCCAAACATCAGCTTCAAAGATCTGCAACTTCCCATTGGCCTCAGTGTCGCCTTCCATGGCGCCATTGCCTCAGAGTTAGCTATCGCCCAGCGCATTGTTGAACTGAAGCAGAAGATTGATTTTGAGAAATCTCGGTTCAAGAAGCATATGGCCAAGCTCAGTGTGCAAGAGGTGAAGAACTTCAAGATTATGTTGCACGAGCTCAAGGAAGCCTTTCTCAAGAAACGTGCAGAAGCTCAGGGTTCTCATGAGCGCATGAAGGTTCTGGCTGACAGATGTGTGCAAGCCTATAATGAGGCTGAGAAGCGCAAGGCCCTTGGGTGTCCTGGCATCGACCCCAGGATGGCTGCAAAGAAGAAGAAGAAGCCCGCTACGGCTGAACCCGACGAACCAAGGCAGGAAGCAGATCCCATTGTCTTCCCAACTAGAATGACTGGCTCGAAACCAAAAAGTCGGTCAACCGCTTCAGAGCTGAAGAAGACGAGGACTGCTGAGGCTGAAGCCAGGAAGAGGAAACATTCTGAAGCCTCTCCTACTGCCCCCTCCAAGAAGAAGAGGAAGACCAAGAAAGAATGGGCTGCTCCCACAGAGCCTTTGATTGTTGAACCCATTCCCATGGTTCGTCCTGACGCTGAACGCCAACTGGCAATCCATGAGCCTGCTTTCATAGAGGCTCATGAAGCTGAAGACTTTCCAGCAGCTGATCCCATCGCTGCTGACGACATTGGTCACCATGACCATGTAGAAGATGGTGCAGTCCTTCCTCAGCCCGAGCAAAGCGAACTCATCAGCATTGGTCGTCCTCTAACGCCAATTGCTCAGGATGCTTCATGGGCTGGTCGCCCACAAGAGGAAGAAGACTTTGAGGCCCAGCCAACTCCAACTACACATGCGTCGCCTGTGTTGCACAGGCTTCGCAAAGGACCAAGGCCTCCAGTCTCTGCGTCTAAAGCTGAAGCTGCTGAAGACATTCCGGCTGCATCAGCTAATGAAGAATAAGTCCCACAAGCTGCTACTCCCCTGTCCCACCAAGAAGCAGTTCTCGAGGAGAACATGATTGTGACCGACCCAACAACTCGTCAAGTGGAGGTTGAAAATGTTGAGGCTGCCACCACCAACACCAATGAAGCCACTGACGTTGTCATGGCTGAAGCTAATGTGGAGCCCTCACCAACAAAAGCACCAGATGTCAGCGAAGCCACTGATCCCACTGCTTCTGTTCCTGCGCCTGCTGCCGGTCCTTAGTTCGACTATCATGTTGAGCACAGGCCTCAGGTACAGAAGCCAATCCCAAGATTGCCCAGGTTCCCAGGTCCTGCATTAGCACCTGGATCCTTCAATATCAATGGCTTCAGAGCAGACAACACATTCTTCAATAGCTCTAGGAACCCCTACTCAAGGGAAAGAATATCATTTGATCGGTTCTGGAGCTATCCACAGCGAAGCTATTACTCCTGCATTCTATACAAACAAGGTCGCATCTTCCCACACAAGCGTCTTAACATTGAAGCAATAGCTGGTCTGCCCTGTCTGGAAGAAGCTCTGGATTGCTTCAAAGAGGTTGGGTTGCTGCCGTTCGTCACTGACCAAGAGCATTGGAATGAAGAGTTGCTGCTCCAATTCTATGCCACACTTCACATCCGCGGGTATAACAGAGATCCGAAGACTTGGGTCCTGGAGTGGATGACAGGAAACGTACATCACGAAGCCAAAGCCTTTGACATCATTGAGCTCACTGGTCTACCCACTCCCGGCGATCTCTACGAATCTGGCTGTCAACTTCACAGTGAAGCTGTGGAGAGCATCTTTTAGAAGCCTGAACCTAACATGAGTCAGATGCTCAGTATGATGAAGCCATTACCCCAAGATGCTGCATATCCCAAAGAGTTCTTTGTTGAAGACCTAGAGTATCTGCCAAGGACTATTTATCACATCATAAGGCGAACTCTCTGGCCCATCAAAGGGCACTCTCCACATGCCAAGCTGGAAGGTGCAATGAAGACTTTGGTCTTCTATATTCTTCATGGAAAATTCTTCAATGCACAGGACTTCTTCATTCACCAACTTGCTGCATCAGGCTCTGATCTGTTTGGCTTGAAGTTCTACGCCCCATGGGTAATGCGACTGATCAAACTTCACTCCGCTATCTCATATCAGCCATCTGCTCGCAATCATCAGATTTTTCTGCCAGATGTGGATATGTCTATTGAAGCCATCTATCCTGAGCCTGCCAAGGAACCTCTAAGTCTTCAGAATGCAGAGCATCAAAGTTTTTCTCAGAATATTGAAGGAGTTGAAGCAGTCACTCGTGTGTATCCTTTGGCTGGCACTACACGTGCACAGCATCCTACTCTCACTAAAGCCACTGATAGTACAACTGCCCCATGACCCAAGAAGCGCACTCGTGTTCTCAATGACCAAGAGCTTCTTGTGGCTCTTCATCAGAAACAGGATAGGCATCATGACTGGCTGAAGCGTCAAATGCAAAGCCTCTTGGTGGATGTTAATCGCATTCGCAATCTTGCCACCAAGAATGCCTTTGTTTCTCATGAAACCTCTCGACGCACATGGAAAGGGCTGACGCTGATGTGTTCTGAAGATGATCTTCAAGAGGATGGCTTCTCTGAGCGCTTCAAGTTTGACTCCACACCTCCTCAAAGGGCAGTGCTGCGACGAACTCCATCTCTTGAAGACTATGAGTTCTCTTCCTCTGCTGCAACTGTAAATGCCAGAGTGATCGAGGATGATGACGATGCTACTTCACCGCCGCCTCCTTCAGCATGCTTCGACACTGCTCCAAGCTCTTCTGCACCGTCGAACACCACCAACGACCATGCTGCTTCACCTACTCTTCATGGGAACGAGTAGAGGCTCTATGTCTTCAAACCTTTTTGGTCCTTACTGACAAAAGGGGGAGAACCATATGAGTTTAATAGTCTTCAAGCGGGTCCATATGGGTGGGTGCTTCATATTTTGCTTCATGTTTACAACTCTCGTTTTGATACATTTGGTTATTTGAGTTGTACCACTTAAACTCGATGGTCGTCTGCTACCTATTTGCCATTTTGTGATGCGATGATAAATTCCGCATGTGCAACGATAAATTCCGCACTTAGATCATTTTGCAGACGTCCATTTTCCATTATGCATGTCATTATCTTCACATACCTTCACATGCATAGTGGATTGTCATCATAAGTTGAAGAGGATCTCCACAAGCACAACCTGCCATGTGCATTTGCATTCCAAAAGCAAACTACTTATATGCACATCTTCAGGGGGAGCCCTTGCAACTTATCAAGACAATTCCTTATCCTTTACAATTTCACATATTATATTCCCCGTTGAAAACTTCAACTAGTTTGTCATCAATCACCAAAAAGGGGGAGATTGTAACTGCATCTAGTGCCACCCCTAGTTGGCTTTGGAGTATTGACGACAAACCTAGTTTAGGGACTAATGTGTTTGTGAGAATTGCAGAATAACACAGGTAAAAGTCCCTCATTGATTCGATTTTCCTACCAGAGATGACCCCTAAAAATGTATGAAGACATTGAAGTCAAAGGTGGTATATGAAGATATTCACATTGAAGACTATGACAAGAGAAGACATCCCATGAAGCCTATGGAGCTCGAAGACTTAGATCTTTCATAGTTCACTTTATTCTTTATTGAGTCATAGGAACCACTGTGCTGTTAAGTGGGGTCCAAGAGAACCAGTCAGAATTACTGAAGTGATCCTTAACCAAAACCTATGTCTTCGAGTGAAGACTATGAGAGCGAATCTTGTCCAGAGTCGGACAAGTCAGCTTTGCTTGTAGCCCAAGTAAAGTTGTCGTGTGAGTTTGAAATCTGACCGTTGGAATAGTGTCAGTTCCTTAGTGACCCAGCGTCATTTCGGACAAATCAGGTCGGGTTGCCTAGTGGCTATAAATAGCCCACCCCCTACAACCATAAACGGTTGGCTGCTCAGAGTTAGTGTACGGCTTTTGTCGTTTGAGAGCAACCCACCTCGAAGCCTTTGAGAGAGAATTCCTTACGAGGATAAAGCCCTAACCACCCAGAGCCAAAGAGAATTAGGCATCACTTAAGTATTCTTGTCTGTGTGATCTGAAGACTTATTATACTTGAGGACTATGAATCCTCCAGCCGGTTAGGCGTCGCGTTCTGAGAATCCAAGAGACATTGTGGATTGCCGATGAACAAAGTCTATGAAGGTTTGGGAGTCTACCTTGAAGACTTACCAGAGTGATTGGGCGAGGTCTGTGTGACCTTAGCTCAAGGGGAATACGGTGAGGACTGGGTGTCTTGAGCTGCGTGTTCAGGACTGGGTGTCCGGGACTGTGTGTCCTCAGGTTTAAATACCTAGCCACCCTAACCAGACGTACAGTTGTCACAGCAACTGGAACTGGTCCAACACATCATTGTCTTCAACGAGTCACTGGTTTCATCCTTCCCTTCTCTTTACGTACTGTTACTCCTTGTGAAGTCATTGTATGATTGCACTATCTTTTATCTTCACTGAGTGACTGCGTGTTCTGTTTGGCTTCATAATATCTTCCTACCTGATCCTTACTACATTGCTGCTATCAGTCATTGTGCTTTCACTCTATTCAATACTTGACTATGGCTTGCCTAGTGTAGTCTACCTTCCGCTGCAGGGTAATAGGTTTATTTCTATCGTTTGTCTTCATAACTTCCATGTTTTGAAGACTTTCATAAAAATCGCCTATTCACCCCCCCCCCCTTGTAGTCGATATAACGCACTTTCAGACACCTTTGCCTCTATCATACTGCTACCGCCGTACTAAGAAAAATAAGATGCATAAAAGATAAACATCACATGCAATCAAAATATGTGACATGATATGGCCATCATCATCTTGTGACTTTGATCTCCATCTCCAAAGCACCATCATGATCTTCATCGTCATCGGCTTGACACCTTGATATCCATCGTAGCGTCATTGTCATCTCGCCAACTATTGCTTCTACAACTATCGCTACCGCTTAGTGATAAAGTAAAGCAATTACATGGTGATTGAATTTCATACAATAAAGCGACAACCATAAGGCTCCTGCCAGTTGCCGATAACTTTTACAAAACATGATCATCTCGTACAACAATTTATATCTCATCACGTCTTGACCATATCACATCACAACATGCCCTGTAAAAACAAGTTAGACATCCTCTACTTTGTTGTTACAAGTTTTATGTGGCTGCTACGGGCTTCTAGCAAGAACCGTTCTTACCTACACATCAAAACCACAACGATTTTTCGTCAAGTGTGCTGTTTTAACCTTCAACAAGGACCGGCCATAGTCAAATTCGATTCAACTAAAGTTGGAGAAACAAACACCCGCCAGCCACCTGTGTGCAAAAGCACGTCGGTAGAACCAGTCTCAAGAACATGGTCATGTAATGTTGGTCTGGGCCGCTTCATCCAACAATACCGCCGAATCAAAATAAGATGTTGGTTGTAAACGGTATGACTATTATCGCCCACAACTCATTGTGTTCTACTCGTGCATATCATCTACGCATAGACTTGGCTCGGATGCCACTGTTGGGGAACGTAGCATGCAATTTCAAAAAAATTCCTATGATCATGCAAGATCTATCTAGGAGATGCATAGCAACGAGAGGGGAGAGAGTTTCCACGTACCCTCGTACATCGAAAGTGGAAGCGTTAGATTAACTCGGTTGATATAGACGTCTTCATGATCCAACTGATCCAAGTACCGACCATACGGCACCTCCGTGTTTAGCACACGTTCAGCATGATGACGTCCCTTGAGCTCTTGATCCAGTAGAGGGTCGAGGGAGAGTTTCGTCAGCACGACGGCATGGTGACGGTGTTGATGATGTGATCCGCGCAGGGATTCGCCTAAGGACTACGACAATATGACCGAGGTGGTAAACTGTGAAGGGGGCACCGCACACAGCTAAGGAAAAATTGGTGTGCCTTTGGGGTGCCCCCTGCCCCCGTATATAAAGGAGGATGGGAGGAGGCGATCGGCCTAGGGGGCGCGCCAAAGGGGGGAGTCCAACTAGGACTCCCTTTCCTTTTTCCGAAAGGAGGAAAGTGTGAAGGGAGAAGGAAGGGGGCCCTCCCTAGTCCAATTCGAACTCCCTATAGGGAGGGGCACGGCTACCCCTTGTGGGATGCCTCCTCTCTCCCCTATGGCCCATGTAGGCCCAATAATCGCCCGGGGGGTTCCGGTAACCCCGCGGTGCTCCGGAAAAATACCCGAATCACTTGGAAGCATTTCGATGTCCGAATACAACCTTCCAATATATGAATCTTTACCTCTCGACCATTATGAGACTCCTCGTCATGTCTGTGATCTCATCCGGGACTTTGAACAAACTTCGGTCACAAAAACACATAACTCATAATACATATCGTGATCGAACGTCAAGCGTGCGGACCCTACGGGTTCGAAAACTATGTAGACATGACCGAGACACATCTCTGGGCAATAACCAATAGAAGAACCTAGATGCTCATATTGGTTCCCACATGTTCTACAGCGATCTTTATCGGTCAAACCGTTATGACAACATACGTTATTCCCTTGTCGGTATGTTCCTTGCCCGAGATTTGATCGTCGGTATCATCATACCTAGTACAATCTCGTTACCGGCAAGTCTCCTTACTCGTTCTGTAATGCATCATCCCGCAAATAACTCATTAGTCACATTGCTTGCAAGGCTTATTATGATGTGCATTACCGAGAGGGCCCTAAGATACCTCTCCGATACTCGGAGTGACAAATCCTAATCTCGATCTATGCCAACCCAACAAACACCTTCGGAGACACCTGTAGAGCATCTTTATAAACACCCAGTTATGTTGTGACATTTGATATCATAGTAAGTGTTCCTCCGGTATTCAGGAGTTGCATAATCTCATAGTTAGAGGAATATGTATAAGTCATGAAGAAAGCAATAGCAATAAAACTAAACGATCATTATGCTAAGCTAACGGATGGGTCTTGTCCATCACATCATTCTCTAATGAGGTGATCATGTTCATCAAATGACAACACATGTCTATGGTCAGGAATCTTAACCATCTTTGATTAACGAGCTAGTCAAGTAGAGGCATGCTAGGGACACTCTATTTTGTCTATGTATTCACACATGTACTAAGTTTCCGGTTAATACAATTCTAGCATGACACTAGTGTAGGCTATAGCACTGGTTCGTAAGGCCCTTTAGTGTCAGTTATGTAACCGGCACTAAAGGGTGGGGACTTAAGGTCCCCTCCCATTAGTACCAGTTCTGCATGAACCGTCGCTAAAGGGCCACCACGTGGCACGAGCCAGCGCTGGGGGTGAGGAGCCCTTTAGTACCGGTTGGTAACACCAACCGGTACTAAAAGGTTTGGGGGGTTTCGGGTTCATGATTTATTTTTCCTTTAACTTTGTGTTTTCCATTTAATTCTTTTTCATTTGCTGGTATTTTACGATACTACATATTGTACACGTTATGCATATATATAAATAGAATTTCTCATAGAACCAATCATATATATATATATATATATATACGTATATCATTGAATGTCTCACAACCACCATTCACACATACACATGTATATATATACAATTTCTCCTACATGTTGGCTTCGGAGCTAGTGGCATTTGCCTTGGTGCCTTCGGAGCACGATGACAATTGGGAGTGGTTCATGGGGGCGGTAGCGGGTAATGGTATTCTCCTTTGGGATCTATGACCTGGTCAAGCAAAAATTCCGCTATTTCCTCTTGAAGTGCTGGTAAGCGCTCCGTTGGTAGGAGCTGATCCCGCATCTCATTGAACTTTTCAGAAGGAGATCAATATGCATGTATTAGTTGTGTGATTAGATATCGATAATGATGTAAAAATTGTGAATAGTTTTCTAGTAAATGTACCCATAGTTGTCTATCAGATTTGCTCCTTTCGGACGCCATCATGCGAATGTTCTCGCAAACCTAGTATGCACACACTTCAGTCCCCGGCGCCTGCTTCACGGCCTTTACGAGAATAGAATTTAATCAGATAATAATTAATCAAGCATGATAATTATAATGGTATTGAAACAAGAATTAAAGAGATGGTAGCTAGCTAGTACTCCCTCCATTCAGAATTACTTGTCGCAGAAATGGATGTATCTAGATGTATTTTAGTTCTAGATACATCCATTTTCGAGACAAGTAATTCCGAACGGAGGGAGTACTACTTAATTACTTACCTTAGGTCGAAACCAATACAGCTTTTTTCGCCATTGTCCTGGAGTCACGTTGATGAACTTTTTCTGAGCCCTGCCCGCCGGCAAAGAAAATGAATAAAGGAGTTATTAAATAGTTGATATCAGGAAATGACGAACTAAAGAGGCCGACATATAGTTAATAATGATTGAAATTACCTGTCGACTATCCCCTTCAAGATTGAGTAGTCACTTTGTTTTTTAAGTAGTGAGTCCAGTACTTCAACTGTTCCTTCTTCAACTTTAATGATTAACAAGATCCAGTGGTAACTGCGTGCGCACACGTTTGCATGTCTTAATTAAGTTGGCATGTGCATAACACTCATCAACTATACCCTAAACCTTATACACTTAATTATTAACATCTAGCTAGCTAGTAAGCAAAAACAGAATTTGTAGTACAAGATAGTGTGACTCACAGGAAGTTGTAAGGAAGTAGTATATCTTCATTGCTATTGAGGCGCTTCAAGAACTCTAGCATGTTTTTCTCTACATCTGCTTGACACCAATGCAATTTCCATGTGTCTTCATTAATGGTATTTGGGTCAATGAACCCAATACCATAGCATCCAGCTTTTTCATTTCATACATCTTCATCCTGCATAATACCATAGAAAAGAATATAGTGAGGATAATTATGGGTAATTATCAATCAATGAGCACTATGGCTAGCTTGAAACTTAAATTACAGAAAGAAAAATCACTTACAGACAATAGCAACTGACGAGAGATTTGTCGAGTGCATCTTGATTGAATAACTGAAACAGTTCAGTATACTCAATGGACAAAGCTAGCGCATGGAAGTAATGCTCTTCCTTGATGTTCACCATGAGGTACTCTCGATTGGAACTCTTGGTAATTTTCATGTACCAATCATGCAATTCATACATTCTCGTTGGGAGGTTCTTAACCTCCTCAGGCTTGACCAGAGGTTGGCCGCAGACATATTTCCGTTTTAGCTCCTCCTCTTTAAAAGTTTCCATGGGCTCCAAGACTAGGAGTTGTTTTATAGTGCATCCGATCTCTTCATCCTGCCTTATATGGTCGTCGTTTATTACCAGTTGATCGGCGCCGGTACTCACATGTGTTGGTACAATGAGCGGGGGGATCGATTGCACCGCATGTTCTCCCAGTTGGGGAACAGTTTTCCCGCCTTTTTGGCAGCTGCTTGGCTCGAGCTCGAGCTTGACTCGTTCTTTCGTTGTGCTCGATGTGCCTTTCTGATTTGGTGCTCATAGTCTGAGTCAACAGGCTTGGGAGTTGGTGCTTTAGCCATATGAATAAAGTGGTCAATGACACGCTCAGGAACTTTCTCCTTTGGCGGCGGTGGCGGTTTTGGTCCAAAATGGGCATTCACATGGGCCTTCACTATGGCTGCGTTTTGCTCCTTGGTCATGTCGTAAGGCCTCTGCAGAAGAGGCACGAGGCTTGGACCATATCAAAATTGCTTGCCTCCGCATGTACCTCCTGTACTACCTCAACTTGTACCGCTACGCACCATAGCTGCGGCGGCTCTCTTCCGCTGTTGTTGAAGCGGCAGAGACGGCTGACGTGGCTAACTTGGAGGAGGAGGAGTGGCCAGACGTGGTGCTGGACTTGGAGGAGGAGGAGTGGGCTGACGCGGTGCCGGACTCGGAGCAGGAGGAGTGGCCTGATGCAGTGTCGGACTTGGAGGAGGATGAGTGGCCTGACGCGTTGGCGGACTTGAAGGAGTAGGACTATGCTGAGGCGGTGCCTGATGATCACTTGGAGGAGCGGGAGATTGCTGACGTGGTGGCGGACTTCGAGGAGGAGTCGGCTTACGCGGTGTCGGTGGCCTTGGAAAGATGACGCAATCCTTTCTCCATAGGATGATACGATGTTTGGCCTCTCCCAGTGTGTGCTCCTCGTCACCTCCAGGAATGTCAAGCTCTAGCCCCGAATATTGGTCCACGACTTCATCAACCACGACACGAGCATAGCCAGCTAGAATCGGGTTGCAATGGAAGGTTGCTTGGGGCAATTTGTATAAGCAACGGCGTCCGCCACCTTCATGGATATGTTCTTCATTTTGAAGTGTAGCTCACAATTAGTGTTCTCCATGATGTCATCCACAGGATATCTATCCAGCAGTTGTGGCTCGCCCGGGGCGGAACCCACGCTGCTTCTCGGCATGGATGGGATGGTGCTATCCAATGTTGGATCATCCGCTAGCTGCTGCCGCTACTGAGACCCCCTTTCTTGGCTAAGTGAGTCGATTTGCTGCTGCTGCCGCTGGAATTGGAGTGCCAACTCCGCGTGCTTTGGTTCTAGGCCTTTAAGGCGTTCTGCTTCCTGCTTCCTCTGCTCCTTCTCCAGCTTCCTCTTCTTCTCCTCCTCCATCTTCCTTCTCGCACGGCTTCTGTAGTCGGTGTTCCAGTCTGGAAACCCCTCATACCACGGAACAACGCCTTCGCCTCATGTTCTTCCCGGGTGTTCAGGATTTCCCAGGGCGCTCGTAAGCTCGTCGTTCTCTCTTTTGGGCGTAAACACCCCTATTCGAGCCTCTTCTATTGCAACAAGTGCTACCTCTTGAGCATGTGTTGGTTTTCCCTAGAAGAGGAAAGGGTAATGCAGCAAAGTAGCGTAAGTATTTCCCTCGGTTTTTGAGAACCAAGGTATCAATCCAGTAGGAGACTACATGCAAGTGGCCTAGTACCTACACAAACAATCAAGAACCTTGCAACCAACGCGATAAAGGGGTTGTCAATCCCTTCACAACCACTTGCAAAAGTGAGATCTGATAAAGATAATAAGATAAATATTTTTGGTATTTTTGTTGTATAGATTGGAAAATAAAGATTGCACAATAAAATAAATAGTAAACTATAATTATAGATCAGAAACTTATATGATGTAAAGTAGACCCGGGGGCCATAGGTTTCGCTAGTGGCTTCTCTCATGATAGCATATATTATGATGGGTGAACAAATTACTGCCGAGCAATTGATAGAAAAGCGCATAGTCATGATGATATATAAGGCAATGATCATGAATATAGGTATCACGTCCGTGTCAAGTAGACCGAAATGATTCTGCATCTACTACTATTACTCCACACATCGACCGCTATCTAGCATGCATCTAGAGTATTAAGTTCATAAGAGCAGAGTAACACATTAGGCAAGATGACATGATGTAGAGGGATAAACTCAAACAATATGATATAAACCCCATCTTTTTATCCTTGATGGGAACAATACAATACATGCCTTGCTGCCCCTGCTGTCACTGGGAAAGGACACCGCAAGATTGAACCCAAAGCTAAGCACTTCTCCCATTGCAAGAAAGATCAATCTAGTAGGCCAAACTAAACCGATAATTTGAAGAGACTTGCAAAGATATCAAATCATGCATATAAGAATTCGGAGAAGAACCAAATAATATTCATAGATAATCAAATTCATAAACCCACAATTCATCGGATCTCGGCAAACACACCGCAAAAGAGTATTACATTGAATAGATCTCCAAGAACATCGAGGAGAACTTTATATTGAGAACCAAAGAGAGAGAAGAAGCCATCTAGCTAATAACTAGGGACCTGAAGGTCTGTGGTAAACTACTCACACATCATCGGAGAAGCTATGGTGTTGATGTAGAAGCCGTCCGTGCTCGAATCCCCCTCCGGCAGATCACCGGAAAAGGCCCCAGATGGGATCTCACAGGTACAGAAGGTTGCGGCGGTCGAAAAGTGGTTCCGTGGCTCTCCTGGATGTTTTAGGGTATAAGAGTATATATATAGGCGAAAGAAGTAGGCCGGTGGAGCTCCATGGGGCCCATGAGGG
This sequence comes from Triticum dicoccoides, assembly GCF_002162155.2. Lineage (NCBI taxonomy): Eukaryota > Viridiplantae > Streptophyta > Magnoliopsida > Poales > Poaceae > Triticum > Triticum dicoccoides. The sequence goes on from NC_041392.1 coordinate 104,741,956, forward strand.
TGGGGGCGCGCCTACCCCCTGGGCACGCCCCCTGCCTCGTGGAAGCTTCAGGACTTCTAGACTTGTACTCCAAGTCTCGTAGGTTGCGTTTGTTCCAAGAAAGATCCGCACGAAGGTTTCATTCTGTTTGGATTCCATTTGATATTCCTTTTCTGTGAAACACTGAAATAGGCAAAAAAAAGCAATTTGCACTGGGCCTTCGGTTAATAGGTTAGTCCCAAAAATAATATAAAAGTGCATATTAAAGCCCACTAAACATCCAAAATAGATAATATAATAGCATGGAACAATCAAAAATTATAGATACGTTGGAGACGTATCAAGCATCCCCAAGCTTAATTCATGCTCGTCCTCGAGTAGGTAAATGATAAAAAACAGAATTTTTGATGTGGAATGCTACCTATCATAATTTTCAATGTAATTTTCTTTATTGTGCCATGAATATTTAGATTCGAAAGATTCAAGACAAAAGTTTAATATTGACATAGAAATAATAATACTTCAAGCATACTGACCAAACAATTATGTCTTCTCAAAATAACATGGCCAAAGAAAGCTATCCGTACAAAATCATATAGTCTGGCTATGCTCTATCTTCATCACACGAAATATTAAATCATCTACAACCCCGATGACAAGCCAAGCAATTGTTTCATACTTTTGGTGTTCTCAAACTTTTTCAATCTTCACGCAATACATGAGCATGAGCCATGGACATAACACTATAGGTGAAATAGAATGGTGGTTGTGGAGAAGACAAAAAGGGGAAGATAGTCTCACATCAACTAGGCGTATCAACGGGCTATGGGGATGCCCATTAATAGGTATCAATGTGAGTGAGTAGGGATTGCAATGCAACGGATGCACTAGAGCTATAAATGTATGAAAGCTCAACAAAATAAACTAAGTGGGTGTGCATCCAACTTGCTTGCTCATGAAGACCTAGGGCATTTTGAGGAAGCCCATCATTGGAATATACAAGGCGAGTTCTATAATGAAAAATTCCCACTAGTATATGAAAGTGACAACATAAGAGACTCTCTATCATGAAGATCATGGTGCTACTTTGAAGCACAAGTGTGGAAAAAGGATAGTAGCATTGCCCCTTCTCTCTTTTTCTCTCTTTTTTTTATTTGGGCCTTTTCTCTTTTTTTCTTTTTTATGGCCTCTTTTTTCCTTTTTCTTTATTTTTCACCGGAGTCTCATCCCGACTTATGGGGGAATCATAGTCTCCATCATCCTTTCCTCACTGGGATAATGCTCTAATAATGATGATCATCACACTTTTATTTACTTACAACTCAAGAATTACAACTCGATACATAGAACAGAATATGACTCTATGTGAATGCATCCGGCAGTGTACTGGGATGTGCAATGAATCAAGAGTGACATGTATGTAAAATTATGAATGGTGGCTTTGCCACAAATACGATGTCAACTACATGATCATGCAAAGCAATATGACAATGATGGAGCGTGTCATAATAAACGAAACGGTGGAAAGTTGCATGGCAATATATCTCGGAATGTCTATGGAAATGCCATAATAGGTAGGTATGGTGGCTGTTTTGAGGAAGGTAAATGGTGGGTTTATGGTACCGGCGGAAGTTGCGCGGTACTAGAGAGGCTAGCAATGGTGGAAGGGTGAGAGTGCGTATAATCCATGGACTCAACATTAGTCATAAAGAACTCACATACTTATTGCAAAAATCTATTAGTTATCAAAACGAAGTATTATGCGCATGCTCCTAGGGGGATAGATTGGTAGGAAAAGACCATCGATCATTTCCGACCGCCACTCATAAGGAAAACAATCAAAAAATAAATCATGCTCCGACTTCATCACATAACGGTTCACCATACATGCATGCTACGGGAATCACAAACTTTAACACAAGTATCTCTCAAATTCACAACTACTCAACAAGCATGACTCTAATATCACCATCTTAATATCTCAAAACAATCATAAAGAATCAAACTTCTCATAGTATTCAATGCACATTATATGAAAGTTTTTTATTATACCCATCTTGGATGCCTATCATATTAGGACTAATTTTATAGCCAAAGCAAATTACCATGCTGTTCTAAAAGACTCTCAAAATAATATAAGTGAAGCATGAGAGATCAATAATTTCTATAAAATAAAACCACCACCGTGCTCTAAAAAGATATAAGAGAAGCACTAGAGCAAAATTATCTAGCTCAAAAGATATAAGTGAAGCACATAGAGTATTCTAATAAATTCCGATTCATGTGTGTCTCTCCAAAAGATATAAGTGAAGCACATAGCAAGTATGATTGTGTTAAACTAAAAATCAAAGACTCAAATCATACAAGACGGTCCAAGCAAAACACATATCATGTGGTGAATAAAAATATAGCCTCAAGTAAAGTTACCGATAGACGAAGACAAAAGAGGGGATGCCATCTGGGGCATCCCCAAGCTTAGGCTTTTGGTTGTCCTTCAATTTTACCTTGGGGTGCCTTGGGCATCCCCAAGCTTAGGCTCTTGCCACTCCTTGTTCCAAAATCCATCAAATCTTTACCCAAAAACTTGAGAACTTCACAACACAAAACTTAACAGAAAATCTCATGAGCTCTGTTAGTATAAGAAAACAAACCACCACTTTAAGGTACTATAATGAACTCATTCTTTATTTGGATTGGTGTTAAACCTACCGTATTCCAACTTCTCTATGGTTCATACCCCCCGATACTAGCCATGGATGCATAAAAATAAGCAAACAACACGCGAAAAACAGAATCTGTCAAAAACAGAACAGTCTATAGCAATCTGTAGGTTTCGAATACTTCTGTAACTCCGAAAATTCTAAAAAGTTTGGACGACCTAAATGATTTGCATATATAACTCAAGGTGTGTACCTATCTTGGATGCCTATCATATTAGGACTAATTTTATAACCAAAGCAAATTACCATCCTGTTATAAAAGACTCTCAAAATAATATAAGTGAAGCATGAGAGATCAATAATTTCTATAAAATAAAACCACCACCGTGCTCTAAAAAGATATAAGTGAAGCACTAGATCAAAATTATCTAGCTCAAAAGATATAAGTGAAGCACATAGAGTATTCTAATAAATTCTAATTCATGTGTGTCTCTCCCAAAAGGTGTGTACAGCAAAGATGATTGTGGTAAACTAAAAAGCAAAGACTCAAATCATACAAGACGATCCAAGCAAAACACATATCATGTGGTGAATAAAAATATAGCCTCAAGGTGAATAAAAATATAGCCTCAAGTAAAGATACTGATAGACGAAGACGGAAGAGGGGATGCCTTCTGGGGCATCCCCAAGCTTAGGATTTTGGTTGTCCTTGAATTCTACCTTGGGGTGCCTTGGGAATCCCCAATCTTATGCTATTTCCACTCCTTGTTCCAAAATCCATCAAATCTTTACCCAAAAACTTGAAAACTTCACAACAGAAAACTTAACAGAAAATCTCATGAGCTCCGTTAGTATAAGAAAACAAACCACCACTTTAAGATACTGTAATGAACTCATTCTTTATTTATATTGGTGTTAAACCTATTGTATTCCAACTTCTCTATGGTTCATACCCCCCGATACTAGCCATGGATGCATCAAAATAAGCAAACAACACACGGAAAACAGAATCTGTCAAAAACAGAACAGTCTGTAGCAATCTGTAGGTTTCAAATACTTCTGTAACTCCGAAAATTCTGAAAAATTTGGAAGACCTAAATGATTTGTATATTGATCTACTGCAGTTGGAATTGGTATTTTGTCGCTCTCTGGTAAAAAATGGAAATTATTCTCGTGAGCGCATACTTTCTGTTTTTTTCCAGCAAGATCAAACAACAATCACCCAAGAAGATCCTAAAGGCTTTACTTGGCACAAACACGAATTAAAACATAAAAAACACAATCATAACAGAGAGTAGATGAATTATTTATTACTGAACAAGACCAAAAAGTAAAGAACAAATATAAAATTGGGTTGCCTCCCAACAAGCGCTATCGTTTAACGCCCCTAGCAAGGCATCAATAATTTTAATGATGCTCACATGAAAGATAGCAATTGAAACACGGAGAGAGCATCATGTAGTATATGAGAATCAATATAAGTCTAACATACATCCTATGCATAGGCATTTTATAGGAAAACAAATTAGCAAGACAAGCTAGGTCTAGCATATGCAAGGAAGAAGAAAGAAACAAAAGCACTCTCAACATAACGAGAGGAAATTTGGCAACATGAAAATTTCTACAACCATATTTTCCTCTCTCATAATAATTACTTGTAGGATCATAATCAAATTCAACAATATATCTATCAAATAAAATATTCTCAACACGATCCACATGCATGCAAAGTTGACACTCTTCCAAAAGAATGGGATTAACATTAACTAAAGTCATGACCTCTCCAAACCCACTTTTATGAAAAATTGCATAAGATTGAACATTCTCCAAACATGTGGGATATAAAGTTAACACTCTTCCAAAACCACTTTCAATATTATTGCAAACATTATTATCAATCTCATATTTAGCATGGGGTTTAAATAAATTTTCAAGATTATAAGAAGAATCACCTCAATCATGATCATTGCAACAAGTAGTAGACATAGCAAAATTAGCATCCCCAAGCTTAGGGTTTTGCATATTATGAGCACAATTGATATTAATAGAATTTATTATAACATCATTGCAATCATTATTTTCATTCAAAGATCTATCGCGAATCACTTTATAAAGCACTTCATCACAATTTCCAGATTCATGGATTTCAAGCAAAACTCCATAAAGATAATCTAGTGCACTCAAATCACTAGCAATTGGTTCATCATAATTGGATGCTTTAAAAAGATTAGCAAGTGGATGGGGATCCACAAACTTTTAGCAAGTGAAGATGCAATCAAAAAGAAGGCACATGGTAACACAAGATCGAACGGAAGAAGGGCGAAAGAAAAGGGCAAATCTTTTCAAAAATATAAGTGAATACATCCGATCTCGGCAAACACACCGCAAAAGAGTATTACATTGAATAGATCTCCAAGAACATCGAGGAGAACTTTGTATTGAGAATGAAAGAGAGAGAAGAAGCCATCTAGCTAATAACTATGGACCCGAAGGTTTGTGGTAAACTACTCACACATCACCGGAGAGGCTATGGTGTTGATGTAGAAGCTCTCCATGATCGAATCCCCCTCCAGCAGATCGCCGGAAAAGGCCCCAAGATGGGATCTCACGGGTACAAAAGGTTGCGGCGGTGGAAAAGTGGTTTCGTGGCTCTCCTGGATGTTTTCAGGGTATAAGAGTATATATAGGCGCAAGAAGTAGGTCGGTGGAGCTTCGTGGGGCCCACGAGGGTGGGGGTGCGCCCCCTGCCTCGTGGAAGCTTCGTGGACTTCCAGACTTGTACTCCAAGTCTCCTGGGTTGCATTTGTTCCAAGAAAGATCCTCGCAAAGGTTTCGTTCCGTTTGGATTCCGTTTGATATTCCTTTTCTGCGAAACACTAAAATAGGCAAAAAACAGCAATTTGCACTAGGCCTTCGGTTAATAGGTTAGTCCCAAAAATAATATAAAAGTGCATATTAAAGCCCATTAAACATCCAAAATAGATAATATAATAGCATGGAACAAATAAAAAATATAGATACATTGGAGATGTATCAACAAGTATCTTATCTTCGACTCCTTTAAGACTTGCCATCTTTGAAACCTTGCCTGTCTTCGGGTCCAACCCCCCCCCCCCATGCGCATAGAACCAAGTCCTAACCCTGGGGGGCAGCTCTTAGTAACTGGAGTGACCTTTGCATCCAGCATCTCTTGCTCAGACTTATCCCACTTAGGCATTACCACCGCATAGCCACCCGCCCTCGGCTTATGGAACTGCTCCTTTTTGCGGCATTGGCCTTGTTTACTCTCGACCGTTCCTTAGATAATTCCGATTCCTTGAATTTCACGAAATCGGGCCAGTGCTCTCTTTGCTTCTCCAGTTTTCCCTTGAATTCTGGAGTCTTCTTTCCTCCTTCGATGTACTTGGCCCATATACTTTTCTTGTGGTTGTTGAATGCAACTGGCATCTTCCTAAGAGCAGCGGCCTTCACTTTCTGCACATCTGCATCTGTGAAATGATCTGGTAGGGTGAAATGTTCCATGAGAGATTACCAAAGCAGATCGTTTGCTCTGTCGTTGACCCAAGTAAGATCTGGACGTTCCTTTGCTGGCTTTTTCCATTCTTGCATGGAGATCGGCAGTTGGTCCTTCACAAGAACTCTGCATCGACAAATGAACTTGTTCGCATTATTCTTAGGCAAGATTGGTTCGCCATCAGTTTTGATGGCATCGATGTTGTACGTTACGCCCGGCTTCAACTTTTTGGTCGGGCCTCGCACTGTCCTGCTGTCAGATTTGCTCGATCCGGAGGGCTGAAAGAAGAAAGATCGATTGGTTAATATATCTTCAAATCATTTAAAACATGTGATGATCACCATATGCCTGCTTATATAAATATACCTCGCCAGTCTCTGTCCTTTCAAGATCAACATTTTCTTCGTTGTCATAATCATAGTTCTGGACTTCATCAATTCGGTCGTCACGATCGAATATCATATCACCCTCCCCGGTATTGTTCGGATATTGGGAGTTGTCGTCTTCTTCATTCTGATCATCTGGATGGCTAGGGGAGCGTATGATCTGGAATAGGGTCTCTTCTCCTTCTCTGCCGGTATTGTCTGCCATAGCTTTTATTTAACTAATCCAGAAGAAATATAAAACAATTTAGTATTCAAATTACAACACATGCATGCAATCAATAAGGAAAAACAGAATCATAGTACATAATATGCATCATCGAATATAATCTCGAATACATCGTCTCGAATATTATCGAATAATATATATAATCTCTCGAATACATCGTCTCGAATAATATATGTAATCTCGAATACATCGTCTCAAATATTATATATCGAATACATAGCTAGCTAATAAAGATCGAATACTACAGAATAATCTAGTTCACTCGCGGTTCCTGAGGCGCGGGCGGTGGACACCCAAAGAGAAGGAACCATCACAGGATCATAGCTCGGGTGACATCCCTGGAGAACCTGCTAGGTATTGGAGAACCTGACGTCCATAGTAGCCATGTAGCGATGGACGTGCTCGTCCTACTCCCTGACATGGCGACGTACCACCTCCGGCTGGGCCGGCTCCCTCCGCACCGAAAGTGGCCCACGCGAACGCCACCAAAGGAGCTCAGGGCCGACAACAGGACCCGGGGTCAGGTTCCTCACCAAGAGGCGCGCCCCTGAAGGTAGCACCTCCTAGTGCCAGCCCGGCAGAACCCAGTCCCGGACATGGGTCCTAAAGCAGGACGTCATCGCGAACGGGTCGACGGCGAGGATGCGGTCGGGCATCATCGAGAACAAATACTATATGCAAATGTAACATTTTTTAAATAATCGGATTGTGATTTCTTATATACAAATTTAAAAAAATGATATCGTTGCATATGTCAAAATTCTATATGCAAATTCTATATGCATCTATAACATCGATCATCGTCTAACAATTTGACATTAATCTAATTCAACTAGCTAAAACTAACATTTCTATAACTAAAAAATAGGAAAAAAAATTCTATAACTAAAAACATAAAAATTACTAACATTTTTATAAGTAACAAAGTGTGTGTGTGTGGCCATGGCGGGGCTGGAGCTCACCGGCAAGGTGACGGGGACGGCGATGGGGACGGCGACGGGGACGGCGACGGGCGGCGACGACGGGGATGGAGACGGGCGGCGATGGGCCGGGGGGCGACAGGGACGGCGACAACGGGGATGGCGACGGGGACGGTGCGGCTACGGGCGACGACGGGGATCGGGGAAGCGACGGGGGCGGTGACAGGAGGCGTCGACGGGGGAGGCGACAGGGGGTGTCGACGGGGGGCGACGACGGGGGCGGCAACGGGGCAAAAGAGAAGAAGTAGAGGAAGAGATGAAAACTGACGAAATTCGTAAGTGTTGTATATATAGGAATGACCTTTAGTACCGGTTGGAGCCACCAACCGGTACTAAAGGTTAAATTTGGCCAGCCCAAGTGGTGGGAAGCGACCCCTTTAGTACCAGGTCATGGCTGCAACCGGTACTAAAGAACCCCCTTTAGTACCGGTTGGAGCCACGACCCGGTACTAAAGGGGTGCGCTGCCACCCCACGGTGCACAAAGTTTAGTCCCACCTTGCCGAGCGAAGGGCGGCCGTACTGGTTTATAAACCCAGTCGCGGCTGCTCCTTCGAGCTCCTCTCTAAAGCAGGCTTCTGGGCCTAAACTGCATCGCTGCCCTATGGGCCTACTGGGTCTTGCGGGCCTGCATCCTGGCCCAACTACAGGTTGGGTTTCTAGTCGTATGCAGGCCGTTGTAGTCCAGTAGACGGTTTTTTTTTCCTTTTCTGCTTTATTTATTTGTGAGTTGTTTTTTGCTGTATTTAAAGTTTCTTTGTGAATATTTTTGCTTTAGGTACAAAAAATTACAAACTTCCTATTAGTGCCAGTAGTTTTCAAATTTGAATTATTTGAAATTTGTGTGAATCACTAGTTTGTGAATAACTTTACTTTAAAAATAGATTTTCCAGTGATTCTTTTCTTTATGTTTAATATTAGTGTGTTTTATCATTATATTCAATTTGGTAATACTTAGGTTATTTAAAAAATGAAGTGCCTTTGTAACAGATGAGTTTTTGTCCGAAACTCTGATACTTCGAAAGAGATTGTCGATTTTGTACATGAAGTGCATCCAGTTTTTTCCGTAACCATCTCAAATTTTTAGCACATGCAATGTGGGTGAAATGATGATACCATGCCAACTTTCAACCTTTTCAGAGTTCATTTGTAGTGCTTTTCAATTTCAGGGTCATATAGCTCAAAAAATCAGTAAATGCATGAAAAATAATGAATGAAGTCAGAAAATGTTGAAAATTGATGATGTGGCTTTGAATGGTGTATACTGGACGCACAAAAAGTACATGTTTCAAATGCCAAAACACATAAGTACCCTAACTATTACAAAGATTCCCTATGGTTTGTCCAAAGTGGGACTTTCCAGATATATAAGTCCAGAAACTCACTAGAGAAGAAAGTGATGATAGTGAAGCCGATCACATCCCAGAGTGGGATCTTTGGGCCGTGTGAAACTTTTTCTTCGCGTGTGTCCCTTTGCGCCGTAACCATGGACAATCTTCATCATTTAACTGGCTGCTCGGGTCAATATTCACTCTGAATGGAGCAATTTCATCAAACTTTTCATAATCTTCTGATATGTCTATCTTGTTATCCACTCCTACGATGTTTCTTTTCCTTGAAAGAACTATGTGGCGCTTTGACTCGTCGTATGATGTATTCGCTTCCTTGTCTTTTCTTTTTCTTGTCTTGTTAGACATGTCCTTCACATAGAAAACCTGTGCCACATCATTGGCTAGGACGAATGGTTCGTCTGCGTACGCAAGATTGTTGAGATCCACTGTTGTCATTCCGTAATGCGGGTCTTCCGTGTCATATTGACCCATTTGCACCGAAACAAAGGGACGTCCAAACCACATCCGTAGTCAAGTTCCCATATGTCCTCTATGTAACCATAATATGTGTCATTTCTCGTCTTGGTTGCTGCATCAAAGCGGACACCACTATTTTGGTTGGTGCTCTTCTTATCTTGGGCGGTCGTGTAAAATGTATTTCCATTTATCTTGTACCCTTTGAAAGTCATTGTATTCGAAGATGGTAACTTGGACAGCAAGTACAGGTCATCTTCAATAGCGACGTCATGCATGGCACGTGTCTGCAACCAACCGGTGGAAGTCCCCGTTTGTTAACGTGTAATCCAGTTGTCAGACTGCTCCGGGTGTTTGGAGCGTAGAAAATTCTTGTGTTCCTCCATATACAGAGCCACCAAGGCGGAATTCTGTAGAACTGTGTAGTGTGCTTGAGTGAGAGAATGCCCGTCCATACATATTATTTGATTCCCTCCTAGCGTGCCTTTTCCACCCAGTCTGCCCTTATACCGTGATTCAGGAACACCAATCAGCTTAAGGTCAAGAATAAAGTCAATACAAGACTCAATGACCTCCTCATTTTCATGGCCCTTGGAGATGCTTCCTTCTGGCCTAGCACGGTTATGAACATATTTCTTTATGACTCCCATGAACCTCTCAAAGGGGAAAATATTGTGTATAAAAACAGGACCAAGAACGTTAATCTCTTCGCATAGGTGAACTAGGACGTGCGTCATGATGTTGAAGAAGGATGGCGGGAACACCAACTCGAAATTGACAAGACATTGCACCAAATCATTCTCTAACCTTGGTATGATTTCTGGATCTATTACCTTCTAAGAGATTGCATTGAGGAATGCACATAGCTTCACAATTGCTAATCGAATGTTTTCCGGTAGAAGCCCCCTCAATGCGACCGGAAGTAGTTGCGTCATAATCATGTGGCAGTGATGAGACTTTAGGTTTTGGAACTTTTTCCCTGCCATATTTATTATTCCCTTTATATTCGACGAGAAGCCAGATGGTACCTTCATACTGAGCAGGCATTCAAAGAAGATTTCCTTCTCTTCTTTGGTAAGAGCGTAGCTAGCATGACCCTGATGTATGTCGTCTTTTCCGTGCATACGTTGCTGGTCCTCCCATGCCTCCATGTATCTTTTTTCTTCCCATACACACCCAAGAAGTCAAGCAGGGTCACGCAAAGAATCTTCGTCACGAGCATCACATTGATTGCAGAGCGGACCTCTAGGTCTTTCCAATAGGGAAGGTCCAAAAATATAGATTTCTTCTTCCACATGGGTGCGCGTCCACCAGCGTCATTCGGAACAGGTTGTCCGCTAGGACCCTTTCCAAAGATTACCTTCAAATCCTTGACCATGTCATGTACATCAGCACCAGTACGGTGTTGAGGCTTCGTCCGGTGATCCGCCTCACCTTTGAAATGCTTGCCTTTCTTTCTTACGGGATGCCTGCTCGGAAGAAATCGATAATGTCCTAGGTACAGATTCTAATTACAATTATTCAAATATATATTGTCGGTATCATCTGTGACACCCCCGATTCAATCCTACACTAATCATACACGCAAATGTGTACAATCAAGATCAGGGACTCACGGGAAGATATCACAACACAACTCTAGACATAAATCAAAATAATACAAGCTTTATTTTACAAGCCAGGGGCCTCGAGGGCTCGAATACATAAGCTCGAATACAAACGAGTCGGCGGAAGCAACAATATCTGAGTACAGACATAAGTTAGACAAGTTTGCCTTAAGAAGGCTAGCACAAAAGCAACAACGATCTAAAAGGCAAGGCATCCTGCCTAGGATCCTCCTAACTACTCCTGGTCATCGGCGGCCTCCACGTAGTAGTAGGCACCCTCGGTATAGTAGTAATCGTCGGTGGTGTCGTCATGCTCCTGAGCTCCACCATCTGGTTGCGACATTCGAAAATAATGGAAAAGAGAAAAAATAGGGAGCAAAGCAACCATGAGTACTCATCCAAAGTACTCGCAAGCAAGGATCTACACTACATATGCATCGGTGTCAATGAAATGGGTTGTATCTATGGACTAGACTGTAGAATGCCAGAAGAGAAGGGGAAAGCCTAGCCTATCAAAGACTAGCATCTTCAAGCATCTTGCAGCATTTAGAAGAGTACAGATCAACATAATGTAAAGTAGTAGTAGTGTTATCAACCTCAGCCAGAGATCCTTTCTCGACTCCTGGCGAGAAAGCAATCCCAGAGCCATACTATCCATTTCTCATCACAAGTATCCAGTTCTAGTTGTATCGATCGGGATAAACTCTGAGTGTCCGTTACCGTAGGACAGGCTATCGATAGATGTTTTCTTCCCTACAGGGGTGCACCAACTTACCCACCACGCTCGATTAACTCCGGCCGGACACACTTTACTGGGTCATGCCCGGCCTCGGCCAAACAATATGCCGCAACCGGACCTAGGCTTAATAGAGAGGTCAGCATGCCAGACTAAACCTATGCCCCCAGGGGTCATGGGCCATCGCCCCGGGAACTCCTGCACGTTGCGAGGGCGGCTGGTGAGCAAACCTAGCTACCTCCTTAAACAAGGCAGGTGCTTACGCAGTCCAACCCGGCGCGCGCCGCTCAGTCGCTAACGTCTATTAAGCTTCGGCTGATGTATACGACGCGGAACGCCCATACTATGCCCACGTGATGGTTAGTGCTATCAGGCCAGAGGCCCCTCGGATCAAATATCCAAACCGTTAGTGTGTTGGTAGTGCGGTCACAAGCAAAGACTCACGAAAGATGTGACCTCGTCGCCCCGTCTCGAGGACCTGCGGCAAGGGCTAAGAATGCTCGGCCACGCCTCATAGTTATCTCGCAGGCACTCTCCAGGTCAACCTGACTCCTCATCACTCGCAATTAAGCTCGCGCGGGTACCCCTCAGGGCCGATCCGTCTTTAGTAACAAGGTTTAGTGTAAAGTCATAGTAACCATAGTAACTGTGTGTCTAACACCAAGGGGAACCCTGAGGAACCACCCTCGATGGATTCATCTCGACGTAATCATCAAGGTGAACGTAAGAGGAACCACCCTCGAGGTTCACTCTTGAGGGGTTGCACGACAGAGTCGTATCGGAAGTGGTTAAGGAGGAAATCACCCTTGATGACCACGACCGAACAGCTACATTACAGAGATCTCATCAGGAGTGATGTATGAGGTGTCACCCTCGGCACTCGATAGTAACTCTGCAGAGTCGTACAACTAGGGGGGTGATGTGTGGTGTCGGGGCCTGGACGTCGATCACGTTGATCGAGTCAGCGAACATAAAGCGGGGCAACTGGGACAAGGTGGGGGTCACTGATGGATCACTAACCAACCTATACTAAGCAGTTTAGGGTAAGCAGGTAAGGTACAATGAGAAGGTTACAAAAGCAGTCTATGCATCAGAATAGGAGCAAACAATATCAGTATGAAAACCTAATGCAAGCATGAGAGAATGGAATAGGCGATATCGGGATGATCAAAGGGGGGGCTTGCCTGGTTGCTCAGACGAGAAGGAGGGTCGTCGATGACGTAGTCGAACACAGGGCAGCATCGGCGGCAGTCTCGAAGTCTACCGGAGAGAGGAGGGGGAGAAACAATAAATATAAGCAAATAGATGAATTACTAAGCATAACATGGGAATATGGTGTGCCGGGTTTGACCTAACATATGGCTACACGATATTGGTGAAAGGGCATTGCAACCGGGAATACTTTCCCGGTTCTGGACATGTGTCAGACAGATGACCGGAGGGGGAATGTTGCATGTTCGCTATGCTAGGGATGTGTGGCGGGCAAATGGACCGCGTATTCGGATGCGTCTCGTCGTTCTGAGCAACTTCCATATAGAAAACTTTTTCATCCGAGTTACGGATTATTTTCTATGATTTATCAAAGATTTAAACATTTTCTGGAATTATCTAAATTAATAGAAATGGAATTATGACGTTAGCATTACATCATTGTGACGTCAGCAGTCAACAGGACGGCTGACCAGGTCAAACTGACCAGTGGGTCCCACCTGTCATAGAGAGTGGACTAACAGAAGTTTAAACTAACTAAAATGAGGTTAATTAACAGCTGGGCCCTACATGTCAGTGACTATTTAGTTTAACTAATTATTTTTACTTAGGAAAATGTTTTAATATGGTTAGTTATGCGGTGGGGCTGCGTGTCAGTGGCACTATGCTGCCACGTGAGCCAGTTGACCGGTCAACATGGTCAACTAGGGGCCCTGGGCTCACTTGCCAGTGACCCAGGGAGTGGCCCCATCCAACCACGTCAGCGGCGACTGGCGACGAGCCACCAGCGACCTCCAGACGCGGAGGAGGACCACGGGGGCGGTCGGATTCGCGCTAGGGACGACCAAAACGCGCGGTTTTGGGCGTGTTAGAACAGACGACCGAGGCGCGTCCAACCGCGGTGGTGGCGCGGGCCGGCGTGGCCGGAAACGGGCGCGACGGCGGCAGCAGGCGGCGGCGCTCTTGGTTGATCTTCGGAATCGGTGAAATGGCGCGCACGAGCGATATAAGAGGCCCGGCCGCACCACAAAAGTGCCCTAAGCACGGCGGTGGGCTCGGGTGACCACGACAGCTACCACAGCGCCGGCGACGAGTTCAATGATACGTCTCCAACGTATCTAAAATTTATGAAGTATTCATGCTATTATATTATCAACCTTGGATGTTTTATATGCATTTATATGCTATTTTATATGATTTTTGGGACTAACCTATTAACCTAGAGCCCAGTGCCAGTTTTTGTTTTTTCCTTGTTTTAGAGTATCGCAGAAAAGGAAAACCAAACGGAGTCCAATTGACCTGAAACTTGACAGAACTTATTTTTGGACCATAAGAAAGCCATGGAGTAAAAGAGTTGGGCCAGAAGAGTATTGGGCTTCCCACGAGGGTGGGAGGCACGCCCACCCCCTGGGCGCGCCCCCCTACCTCGTGGACAGCCCGGAGACCCCCTAACTTGTTCTCGACGCCAAAACCTCTTATATATACAGAAACCTCCAGAAATTAATCTAGATCAGAAGTTCCACCGCCGCAAGCCTTTGTAGCCACGAGAAATCAATCTAGGCCCTCTCTGACACCCTGCTGGAGGGGGCCATCATCACCGGAGGGCATGGAGGAGGATCCCGGAGGGGCCATCATCACCATGAAGGCCAAGGACCAGAGAAGGAACCTCTCCCCATCCAGAGGGGAGGCCATGGAGGAGGAAGCACAAGGGGGAGAACCTCTCCTCCTCTCTTTCGGTGGCACCGGAGTGCCATCGGGAGGGGAATCATCGCCGCGGTGATCGTCTTCATCAACATCACCATCATTATCTCTTTTACGCGGTCCACTCTCCCGCACCCCGCTGTAATCCCTACTTGAACATGGTGCTTTATGCCACATATTATGATCCAATGATGTGTTTCCATCCTATGATGTTTTGAGTAGATATCCTTTGTCTTTGGGTTGATTGATGATCTAGATTGGTACGAGTTGTATGTTTTATTTTGGTGTTGTCCTATTGTGCCCTCCGTGTCGTGCAAGCATGAGGGATTCCCGTTGTAGGGTGTTGCAATACGTTCATGATTCGCTTATAGTGGGTTGCTTGAGTGACAGAAGCATAAACCCGAGTAAGGGGGGTGTTGCGTATGGGATAAAGGGGACTTGATGCTTTAATGCTATGGTTGGGTTTTACCTTAATGATCTTTAGTAGTTGTGAATGCTTGCTAGAGTTCCAATCATAAGTGCATATGATCCAAGAATAGAAAGTATGTTAGCTTATGCCTCTCCCTCATATGAAATTGCAATGACGACTGTCGGTCTTGTTAACAATTGCCTAGGACAATTCAACACACCGACCCATCATTATTCCACACTCGCTATTTATAATATTTAGTAATATATTCTAACTTTATGATAACAGCACCTACTTTCATATTTTAGCTCTCCGATATCATGCAAAGTTATCCACTTCATACCCACAACGTAGTTTTATTTCTCGTTGCTAGTTGCAAGCAAACTTTTGGTGTACATAGAGTCGTATCAGTGGCAGATAGGGCTTGAGAGAATATTGATCTTACCTTTAGCTCCTTGTGGGTTCGACACTCCATACTTATCACTTCCACCTTTGGAAATTGCTACGATGATTCCCTGCACTTGGGGATTATCATTCAACGGCGAAGCAAAGCTCCAGCAATGGCACAGCGGCATCGACCGTAAGCTACGACGAAAATCAGGCAGCCAGAGGGAGAGGAAGAGAGGGGAATGCTCACCGAGCGGCTAAGAAAAGCCCTCGACAGGTTAGGAGCAGCAGAGCGGAGCGGATCGGCGGCGGCGGAGCGTCGGGATCCGAGGATGAAGAAGGCGGTTTGCCGGCGATGCAGGGCTCCTCGGCTCCTTCCAGCGGCTCCAGAGGACGCGGCAGTCCACGACGATGCCGACGAGCATGGCCAGGCCATGTCGAAGGCACGGTGGCCGCGGAGATGACGAAGACGCGGCGGCGATGGCGCTCGGAGGTGGATGGGGAATGAGGGGGAGAGGCAAGGCGCAGGCGGAGAGGGCGAGGGGATTCTAGGAGTGGGTGGAGGTAGGTGGGGGAGGACCCGAGGAGTCGGAGGGGAGGCGCGGGGCCTTATCCCCTCGCCGGAGCCAGCAAGATGGTCCGGTGGCGACACGCGGGCGCGCGCCCTCGGTCGATTGAACAGGGGGAGGGGGAACAGGACCGGGGAGAGGTAGGTGGGCCAGCCTGCTGGGATGGGCCGAAGCCTAAGGGGAGGCCAGGGGCTTTCTCTCCCTCTTTTGCTTTCCCCCTTTTTCTATTTCTTTTTACAGAAAAAAGCTTTGCAATATTTGAGCTGCCCAAAAGTATTATGTAAAATGTGGGACTTGGGCACATAATTACATTGCACTAGTTGGCACTGCCAAAAAGGATTGTGAGGCTTTTGAAATAGTTTGCCACTTTTATAATTTAAAAAGGCATTTAATCTATTTGTTTTAGCCATTGTTTAACCATTTTAGGGCACTTAGACATTTTGCAAAATGTTGCTTCACCACCAATATTTGTTATGAATTATTTGGCACAAGATGAACATTTTAGATTTCATGTCTAAGCAATTTGAATTTTTGACTTTAGATTTGATTTGAATTTGAATTGTGATTTGGATCAAGTGAAGATTAGCAACGGTAACATGAAGACATGGCACCATTAACAGGGGATTACTGTAGCATGACACTGGGGGTGTTACAAATCTGCTCCACTACAAGAAATCTCGCCCCGAGATTTAAGGGGTGGAGTAAGGGGGAAAGACTCGGGAAGGACGGAGCTCAACACAAGATAGTTACCTTGGGACTATCTCAATGAACGTGGCAAAGAGGCATCTCTCGAGTTGAAATTCAAGAAAGTCATCGAGAGCAAGGTAAGAAGGTGCAATAAGAAGCTTCAATCGGGTAGGCAATCATTTGTTGCCTGAAATAGAGTGTGAAAGGGCTTCATAGCGACGGGAATAAGTATTTTGTGTGATACCCGAATTGGTGATCTCTCGAAAGGTGGCTCGTGAATTACATACGAGACCAAGCATGGGGAAAAACTTATATAAATAGGGGTATACATGAGAGTCAGGTTTCGATCCTGGGACCTGTGGGTTATGGGCCCACCATGTGGGTTAAAAGTAGAAAGGAGGCCGATGGCAAGGCAAGTTAGATGATAGACCGTCAGTTATGTTGCCAACAACGTTGGTACCAAGGGCGAGGGACGAAGAGAACTATTTTCTTGCCCGTTGAACGAGGCAGACCAATAGGCAAAATTCTCGTCCATCGGTGGTTACTGGAATGCCATCAAAAAAAGCAACAGGGTCTTACTGACACGGTTGTACAACAAGGTGTTTACATAAGCAGAAGAATATTACTGCTTAGATCATATAGATCACCAGAAAGGTTAACTAAAACAATGGAAAGGAAAAGGTGATCATCAGATTAAACAGAACAATGGAAAGGAAAATGTGTTTAAACACATATTTCGGGGGTATATCCTTCCCAAGGACAAGCAGAGCATGTCATCCATGACAATATAGAAAGTAGAAAACCATTTAGGTAAGGGAGAGGAATTTCATGTCGTTACCCATACAACAGTGTTCGGATAAATGATAAAGAAAATTTAGCATTGTGCTTCAAATGTTCTTATTGAAGATCGGAGTACCACACACATGCTTCGAGATAGCATTGATATGGTTTTCAAGCAAAGGTCGGACTTTGGATACACAAAGGATTCATCAGGATCAACATATAGAATAAGTCTTACAATTTCCTCATGGAAGAATCGCTAACCTTGTTAAGAAGGGAACTATAACAATAGGTCCTCCGGCCAGGTGTGGCATGAGATCATCTTACCAGGTCATATAAATACCAATGTTATAACTCTTGGAAATATGTTCCAACCATCATATCTGACCGAGATTCAGATCTGATTGGTATCAGGTTACCTCAAACTAAGGATGCTTGAGGAGAAAAGGTGTGACACAAATTGGTGAGATGACATCGAAGTTTTTGGGAAATGAACTATGGAAGCGAGTTCCGGAACAAGAGTTCATCATTAAACCAAGGAGAGGATGAGGAGGTGGCTAATGGACTCAACGACAATCCATCGAAATTTCCAGAAAGATGGATTTCCACAATCATGTGAACAAGGAGATAACATTAGTCAGATCAAATGATATAATGATGTATGCTCAAGGAAAACATACACAATTAAACATTGGTTGAAAAGGTGCACCCAAAATATGGGGCTAGGTGGCATGATCAATGCTTAGAATGGTGATTTGATAACCAATGGTCTAAGAATGAAATGTTGACCATTAACTTCAAAGCAATAGGGTCGCTAGAAGTTTTGAATTTGCACATTCAAGTTCAATTGTCGGTTTTTCGGTTGGAAACAACACGGGGACCAAGAAGGAAAGGTGATGGTGAGAAGTAATGCTTGTATCAAGAATTCTCAAGAGGTGGTAAAATTCCCACGACATTCTTGACATAACAGGCGGTAATATTCCAAGGAAAAAAGAACAAATGTTGGATACAAGGAACTCAAGGTATAACACAAAACATGAACAATTTTGTGTCGGAGGGAAGGCAATAAAGTGGTCGATGATAAAACAAATCATCGAGGGCAAGGATGGTATTTGTCATCATGAATTCGATTGATATCCTGGAAGAGCTCAGAATGTTGATGATGATCATGACACATTTGTCGAGAGATTTCATGAAGGTGTAATCGATCGGCGATGACATCAAGTCAAAGGAATGATGAAGCAAAAGGTTATTGGAATCACGGGTACGACACAAACTCAAAATTAAGCTTGTTGTTCAAGGCGAAATGATATGACGAGGAAGATCGACGTAGGCTTAGCTCATCATCGAAAATTGTGCTTCAGGAAGAAGGACCAGGTAGCACAGTTAAAATTTAGAACGGTAATGATATAGTCGATCAGGCTAGGAATGACTAAAGGATTATTAAACTTGTAAGCAACAAAAATTACTTAGAGTTATAGAATCGGAGTATGGAATCGATTCACTTACCGGCGTTCTCGAGTGACTAACAACTCAAAACCCGAGGAAATCTGAAAATCGGTGAGAAGCAATACCAGATGAAGACTCGTAGGAAGCAACACGGTTCTTTGTTATTCTCGAGATACCAGAGGGTAATGCTCGATGGAAGATCAAAATAGAGATTGCGAAGATGCATTTATCTACAGAAGGCAAGTGCTTTAACTTGTCCGAGAAATGGAATCAAAGGGGAACAATCATGGTCAGAACCACGGTTGCAATGTATCAAATCCTAGTTATAAGATGATCTTATACCAAGGGGATAATTAATTTTAAGAGAAGCTTCCATGATAAGATCTACATCGTGTCCATGGGCATGAACACAAAGTTCAAGGTCGACTCCCACTTCTTCAATGCATAACCTTCCATTCACTTCTTGCTTTCGATGAAGTTGTAGAGTTGAAATTATATTTGGCAAAACACTAGAATAGTATAACTTGTGAAAACTCTTCTAGTTCACACAAATTAAGGAAGGCATAGATTCAACCCATCGGGGTATCTTAGGAACATATACCACAACTTAAAGAGTAACTAACACAAGCTCAAGGTAGAACATGGTTGACCTAAGGAGAGGATACAATTTACCAAAGGCATTATGTATCCGAGGAAAGGCTCAAAAGGTTATTGAATATGAAGGACATTGTCGATAAAATCCAACAAAGGATCTGGCGGTCCACATAGGATCTGATGTGAGTATCCTCGCCATTGCGGAAGTCAGCAGATTTGTGCCTCTCCACCTCCGAGAGGGTCTCCGCGACACCATTGAGGGTCTCCTGCATGAATCGGGCCTGCACCCGACTGAGATCTCTGACCATCCCCTGGGTATCGGTATGTTTGCATTCACCAACTCTTTCATCAGAGATACTGCGGTCAATACTACTTTTCAGCTGGATGATGAGGATCTAGTAGTCTCTTTCATTAGGCATAATGCTGCCCTGAACATGCGCAATACCACTTATGGGCCTGAGGTTTGGTTGATGTATATTGGGTTCCCAGATGACTATCAGACCGACTTTTATCTGCAGCGCTCCGTAGATGACTATGGCCGCCTTGTTTCCTGGAATAACCCTAATATTGATCGTCGTGTGGTTCTAATCAAAATCAAAGTTATACACATGCGTCTGATTCCTAAGAGCATTGTGGTCCGGCAGTTGGGTGGTGACAGATCTTCCTGGACTGTTGCTGTGTTCATTCTTAGGGGAGCGGACTGGAACGCTCATAATCCTGAAGTCCCCACTGCTGACAAGGAACCACCGCCAGCCAATGGTATTCCTCACCCCATGTTTGGTGATGGGCTCACTGCAGAGCAGCTCTACCAACAGCAACTGCAAAATTGGCTCATACAGAATGGTATTGGGAATGACGAAGGACCACACAATGCTGCCCATCAAGATGCTCCTCAACCAGCGCAATGGGACACTTGGCCTCAATCTCCTGTACCTCACATGCCTGCAGCTTTGGTTAACTTTCAGGCTTGGCTGGCGGCACAAGGACTCCGTGTTGAGGATGGTATTATGCCTAAGGATAATGTTACTGACAGTCTCAATTCTGCCTGGAGCTCTAGCTCGACTGCAAGCAGTTCTGGTACTTCTCTAGCAATTGCAGATCCGCCCAATACCTTGTTTGTGGTTCCTGCCACACCTGAAGTCATTTCTGTTGATGTCGCTATTGCTGCTGATAACATGCATGTGAGTATTACTGTCCATGGTACTAATCTTGCCACTGTCCTCACCAATGGGATGGTTCCTCGCAACTTGTTCACTGAATATCTGTCTGGTGCTATCATGCGGGTGGTTGCTGCCTATGGCCCCTGGCGTTCAGATTATGGTCTACCTCCGCTGCATCTGCAAACTGCAGTTCCTGGGACTACCTTTCAGGTTCAGACTGATGAGAACATTCTCTCTGTCCGCTTCGAGCCACGCATACTCCATGCACCTCCTCGGCCTTCTGCTGTTCAAATCACTGAAATTATGCCTGAGGATGATATGTCAACTGAAGTGATAACTAATAATGTTGCTGAAGGGGTCCGAGATGCTCTGCTTGATCGGCCCAACCTGGATAACCTGCAGGACACTTCTGATGCTGAGAACAGCCTTGCTCTGCTTGTGCCTGTGCCAGATTTGGCGCCCACTGACATTTCAAACGTTGGGCCTTCCCAACAGGTAACTGATCCCTATGATTTGGGCCTGGCCCAGGTTCTGCCCACAGCCCCAGTCCCATCTCCTGCTCGCCCACGCCGATCTAAGTTTCAGGTGCCCCTGGTCACTACTGAAGTTCGCCGCAGTACCCGTTCCACTCGCTATGATGGATTCAGAGTGCCACAGATTTCAGATGTCCGAGCTCCTCTCTCCAAAGTCAAGCCAAGACAGGTTCCTTCGGCCGCTGCCAGCTCCTCAACTGCTGCTGCTCCACAGGCTCCACCACCCACACCCCTTCACATCATGCAAGACATCGGCATCAACCGCTGCGCTGTACCACCAAGTGAGTTAACTGATGATGCTCTGTTGGCTCCTGTGGATTCAGTGGCTCCTAAAGATCACTCCATGGATGCAGGGGAGGATTCTTCCTCTGTGGAATAGATTGCTGATCACCTTATGCCTCTTTTGCATAATTGGAATGTCCTGTGTTGGAACATTCATGGGTTAAATTCGGAGAAAAAACTCCTCGCTCTATCCAATGCTATTTTTGTTAGTGGTTGCGCTATAGTTTGTCTTCAAGAAACTAAGAAACCTCTTATCGACCTGGATTTTATCAAAACTTGTTGCCCTAAGAGATTTGATAAGTTTGCTTTTGTTCCTTCTCGTGGTGCATCCGGGGGCCTCCTTACTGTTTGGAATAGCTCTATTTTTACTGGAGATGTTGCCATCTCTCATGACTTTGTTTTGGGTATCAAATTTACTAGCACTCTCTCCGCGCAATCCTGGACCTTATATAACATTTATGGCCCTTGCACGGGCCCGGCCCGCGATGATTTCACTCAGTGGTTGTATGACATGCACTTACAAACAAATGATGACTGTCTATTCCTTGGCGACTTCAATTATATTAGAGGCCCTGAGAACCGCAACAAGCCGGGAGGTGATCATAATGACATGTGCACTTTCAATGACATCATTCGTAAGCACAACTTAGTTGAACTGTCACTCAAGGGTCGTCTCTACACGTGGAGCAATATGCAACAAGATCCTTTACTTGAGCAACTGGATTGGTTTTTCACCTCCCTACACTGGACCCTGATATATCCCAACACGCTAGTCAAACCTCTCTGCAAACCTGTCTCGGATCATACACCTTGTGTGGTCAGCATTGAAACAAAAATTCCTCGTGCCAAATTATGATTCAAATCATACTGGCTCCTTCACTCGGGATTTATGGATGTGGTCAAAAAAGTCTGGGATCGGCCTGTTAATTCTTCTAATGCAGCCATAGTTCTGTGTCGAAAATTCAAAAGGCTACGCCACGAATTGAAGGTGTGGAGCAAGAATATCTCCAGATTATCGGTGGCAATTGAAAACACAAACAAAACCCTTACAGAGCTGGATGATCTTGAGAACCTACGTGCTCTCACCCTCCCCGAATGCAATTTCCGCAAGATAATCAAAGCCCATCTCCTCCGATTATTGGACTACCAAAAGCAGTATTGGAAGAAGAGATGCACCATCCGTTGGGTTAAATTCGGTGACGAGAACACCAAATTTTTCCAGGCAGTTGCAACAGAACGTTACGGAAAAAATAATGTGGCTATCCTGCACACTCCTGATGGTCTCGTGGTGGAGGATCATACAGGTAAAGAAGCTCTCCTTTTTCAAGCATATATTGACAGACTGGGCACTTCAAACCCAACACAGATGTTGTTCGATCTCCCATCCCTCATCCGCCCGACTGAGAACCTCGACCATCTCACGGTTCCATTCACCAAGGAAGAAATAGACATGGTAGTCAAAGACATGCCTGTTGATCGCGCTCCAGGCCCTGATGGATTTAGTGGAATGTTCCTCAAAGCCTGCTGGGAAATCGTCAAACAAGACTTCTATACCCTCTGCGCGCAATTCCATGCGGGAAATCTCGACCTTCAAAGCATCAATGATGGCCTAATCACTTTGATCCCCAAAAATGGCTCTCCCACTACAGTCAATGATTACCGGCCGATCACTCTGCTTAACTGCTATCTTAAGCTAATCACAAAACTTCTGGCCAACTGTTTGCAAAAGGTCATCCTGCGTATCACATACCGCAACCAATACGGCTTCATCAAGGGGCGCCCGATCCAAGATTGCTTAGCCTGGACATTCCAATATATTCATCAGTGCCAGGCATCCAAGCGGCAGATAATTCTCCTAAAATTAGACTTTGCTAAAGCCTTCGATACGATCGAGCACGAAGCGATGATCAACATCATGAAACACATGGGGTTTAACGATAAATGGCTGTCATGGATAAGATCAATTTTTTCTTCTGGACGATCCTCCGTACTTCTTAATGGGGTGCCGGGGCGATAATTTCACTGCCAATGTGGGGTCTGACAGGGAGACCCCCTCTCCCCACTCATTTTCGTCCTAGCAGCTGACTTGCTACAATCTGCAATTAATGACGCCTTCAGGAGAGGTCTAATTAACTTGCCCTTCCCATCCAATGGCAATATGGACTATCCTATTGTTCAATACGCCGATGACACGATTCTGCTCATGCCAGCCTGCCCTAGTCAAGCTTTGATCATCAAGAACATTCTGACCGACTACGCTCAATCCATTGGCCTAAAGATCAACTTCCACAAGTCCACACTCATACCCATCAACTTGGATGTGGGACTGTCCAACGATATTGCAAGGATTTTTGGGTGTTCCATTGGCTCCATGCCCTTCACCTACCTCGGCCTGCCCCTTGGCACCTCCCGACCCACAACACATGATCTCATGCCACTTGTCAGTAAAGTCGAAAGGAACCTGACCTCAACGCTTTCCCTTATGTCTTATGCTAGCAAGCTGACATGGCTCAACACCTCAGTCACATCCTTGCTCATTTATGCCATGTGCACATTAAAGTTCCCACCAAAATTCATTGAAATGTTGGACAGAATCAGGAGAAGATGTCTTTGGATCAAGAAGACTGGCCAAGGGGAGAAATGTAATTCTCTTGCGGCATGGGATATGGTATGTAAACCAAAAAACAGAGGAGGCCTTGGTGTGCTCAACCTCAAGATCCAGAATGAAGCCTTACTCATGAAATTCCTTCACAAATTTTATAACAAACTGGACATTCCTTGGGTGCAACTTACTTGGGACACGTACTATCACCAAAAAATCCCGCATGCAACAGACCCAGTCGGATCCTTCTGGTGGCAGGATGTGCTCAAGCTAACTCCTTGCTTCCGAGGAGTATCTCGTATCAACATTGTCTGTGGCACCACGGCCCTCCTATGGAAAGATCTCTGGGCCGACCAAGTACTACAGGAATCACATCCCCGGGCTTTCTCACATACAACCAATGAAGATGTCTTTGTTCGTGATTTCTTGGGGATCACGTCACTTGGGATGACCTTCCACCTGCCGCTCTCTCCACAAGCGCTAGACGAGGTACGGCACATGCAAACGATTGCGTCATTGTTTCAACCCATGGCATCCTCATAAGACGTCTGGCACTATACTTGGGGCAAAACCATCTTCAAAGCCACAGACTACTACCGCTTCTTCTTCAAGGAGGTCCAATCTCACCAAGTATTTGGATGGCTATGGAAATCTAAGTGCACTATGAAGTTGAAGGTCTTTGCTTGGCTCTTGCTCAATGACAGGTTAAACACCCGGAATATGCTCAAACGACGACACTACAACATTGGTGACAATCACAACTGCCTCCTTTGTGGACTAAGCATTGAAGAAACAGTTGAGCACATGATCTTCACATGCCCATTCAGTAGGCAGTGCTGGCATGCTTTGCATATTAATTGGAGCCCTTCCCTGGCCGATTACAAGCTATCGAGGACCAAAAAACCAACCACCCCACGCCTATGCTGTTTGAAAATTTTACTGTGGCAGCGTGGAGCATATGGAAGGAGAGGAACAACAAGCACTTTAGAGCAATAAATCCTTCTTTTCGGTCCTGGCTTGATAGATTCAAAAAGGAGTTTGAACTCCTTCAATATCGGGTCAAAGAGGACCGTAGGCCTCTTGTACTAAACTTTGTAAACTCTCTACACTAAATCCTCTTGCATTGTCTCCCTTAGCTTGACTTGGACACAAAGTGGCCAAGCCCCCCCCCCCCATGTAATTATCACCCCTGTACAGTGTTATTTGATCCTTAATACATTTACACAGTAGGAGCCTTTCCTACTGTTTCCCGGTCAAAAAAAAGGATTCAGATTATACAAACATCTGAATAATTCGATGCTTAAATGCAAAGAAATCATGATTTCAAAAATAGAAGATTAGAAGCAGACGCTCTGATCAAAATATAAGTAAGTTGAATAGCCTTAGGGATACAATCGACGGCAATTTGATTGGTCGAGAATCAGCTCTTGGTCAAATGACGTCCAAGTCGGAAGGATGAATTCGATGATCCGACTGAGGATTGCGAGCATCCGCAACATATTGAATCAACGGACTCAAAAGGATAGTGACAGAGGAGGCCAATAAGCTTACTAGACTTATGGGATTAATCATAATGCAAGCAAGCAAGAATTTCAAGGATAATAGGTTGTTGAGGATTTTCGGAAGATCGAACGGTATTTTGAAGACTTTTGTGAAATACATTAATCAACTGGGGATGAGAGGATACTCGATAAGTGTGAGGAATTATCCGTACGGATATTCAGGTGACAAAGAACTGCAAGGCAGTAGGCACAAAGTATTCTCGGAACAATCGGGAGGATTTCCGGGTATCTTGTAGTAACAAGAGAAATTGGGGATGAATGTAAGAATGGCAAGTGTATGTAGTTATCCATAGGGGTTGACGGTGGAAGGGACATGCAAATGCGATGAGGCCAAGATATTGGGATAACATGGGAGAGTATCTTCAGGGTCTTCTGATGAATCAAGCCATCATATGGAATGAAGGGGCTCTCCAGGAGGAAGTGGTTATGAGATCCTAGAGTCAGAGTTAGTAAAATCTTTAACCTGAATAGATGAGAGATCAGAGTCCCAGAGTATAGACGAGGAATAAAAAGATCCTAATACCACCCAATGGCGACGTGGGCCCGTAAGACACACAACCATGTTAGTAAAAGTTTTTCATTGACTAGACTCAACTTCGGCCAAGGAGTTGGAAAGGGGGATACCTACAGGCAGCTGGCTCTGATACTAACTTGTGACGCCCCCGATTCAATCGTACACTAATCATACATGAAAATGTGTACGATCAAGATCAGGGACTCACGGGAAGATATCCCAACACAACTCTAGACACAAATCAAAATAATACAAGCTTTATATTACAGGCCAGGGGCCTCGAGGGCTCGAATACAAATGAGTCAGCGGAAGCAACAATATCTGAGTACAGACATAAGTTAGACAAGTTTGCCTTAAGAAGGCTAGCACAAAAGCAACAACGATCGAAAAGGCAAGGCCTCCTGCCTGGGAGCCTCCTAACTACTCCTGGTCGTCGGCGGCCTCACGTAGTAGTAGGCACCCTCAGTGTAGTAGTAATCGTCGGTGGTGTCATCAGGCTCCTGAGCTCCACCATCTGGTTGCGACATCCGGAAATAATAGAGAAGAGAAAAAAGAGGGAGCAAAGCAACCGTGAGTACTCATCCAAAGTACTCGCAAGCAAGGATCTACACTACATATGCATCGGTGTCAATGAAATGGGTTGTATCTGTGGACTAGACTGTAGAATGCCAGAAGAGAAGGGGAAAGCCTAGCCTATCGAAGACTAGCATCTTCAAGAATCTTGCAACATTTAGAAGAGTACAGATCAACATAATGTAAAGTAGTAGTAGTGTTATCAACCTCAGCCAGAGATCCTTTCTCGACTACTGGCGAGAAAGCAATCCCAGAGCCATACTATCCATTTCTCATCACAAGTATCCAGTTCTAGTTGTATCGATCGGGATACAACTCCAAGTGTCTGTTACCGTAGGACAGGCTATCGATAGATGTTTTCTTCCCTGCAGGGGTGCACCAACTTACCCACCATGCTCGATTAACTCCGGTCGGACACACTTTACTGGGTCATGCCTGGCCTCGGCCAAACAATACGCCGCAACGTGACCTAGGCTTAATAGAGAGGTCAGCACGCCGGACTAAACCTATGCCCCCAGGGGTCATGGGCCATCGCCCCGGGAACTACTGCACATTGCGAGGGCGGCCGGTGAGCAGACCTAGCTACCTCCTTAAAGAAGGCAGGTGCTTACGCAGTCCAACCCGGCGCGCGCCGCTCAGTCGCTAACGTCTATTAAGCTTTGGCTGATGTATACGACGCAGAACTCCCATACTATGCCCACGTGATGGTTAGTGCTATCAGGCTAGAGGCCCCTCGGATCAAATATCCAAACCGTTAGTGTGTTGGTAGTGCGGTCACGAGCAGAGACTCGCGAAAGATGTGACGCCGTCGCCCCGTCTTGAGGACTTGTGGCAAGGGCTAAGAATGCCCGGCCACGCCTCATAGTTATCTCACGGGCACTCTCCGGGCCAACCCGACTCCTCATCACTCGCAATTAAGCTCGCGCGGGTTCCCCTCAGGGCCGACCCGTCTTTAGTAACAAGGTTCAGTGTAAATTCATAGTAACCATAGTAATTGTGTGTCTAACACCAAGGGGAACCCTAAGGAACCACCCTCGATGGATTCCACTCGATGTAATCATCAAGGTGAACATAAGAGGAACCACCCTCGAGGTTTACTCTTGAGGGGTTGCACGATAGAGTCATATCAGAAGTGGTTAAGGAGGAAATCACCCTTGATGACCACGACCGAACAGCTACACTACAGAGATCTCATTAGGAGTGATGTATGAGGTGTCACCCTCTACACTCGATAGTAACTCTGCAGAGTCGTACAACTAGGGGAGTGATGTGCGATGTCGGGGCCTAGACGTCAATCACATTGATCGAGTCATCGAACATAAAGCGGGGCAACTGGGACAAGGTGAGGGTCACTGATGGATCACTAACCAACCTATACTAAGCAGTTTAGGGTAAGCACGTAAGGTACAATGAGCATGTTACAAAAGCAAGCTATGCATCAGAATAGGAGCAAACAATATCAGTAGCAAAATCAAATGCAAGCATGAGAGAATGGAATGGGCGATATCAGGATGATCAAAGGGGGGCTTGCCTAGTTGCTCAGACGAGAAGGAGGGTCGTCGATGACGTAGTCGAACACAGGGCAGCATCGGCGGCAGTCTCGAAGTCTACCGGAGAGAGGAGAGGGAGGCAACAATAAATATAAGCAAATAGATGAATCACTAAGCATAATATGGTAATATGGTGTGCCGGGTGTGACCTAACGTATGGATACACTATATGGGTGAAGGGGCATTGCAACCGGGAATGCTTTCCCAGTTCCGGACATGTGTTAGACAGATGACTGGAGGGGGAATATTGCATGCTCGCTATGATAGGGATGTGTGGCGGGCGAACGGACCGCGTATTCAGATTCATCTCGTCGTTCTGAGCAACTTTCATATAGAAAACTTTTTCATCCGAGTTACGGATTATTTTCTATGATTTATCAAATTTTTAAACATTTTCGGGAATTATCTAAATTAACAGAAATGGAATTATGACGTCAGCATTACATCATTGTGACATCAGCAGTCAACAGGACGGCTGACCAGGTCAAACTGACCAGTGGGTCCCACCTGTCATAGACAGTGGACTAATAGAAGTTTAAACTAACTAAAATGAGGTTAATTAACAGCTGGGCCCTACATGTCAGTGACTATTTAGTTTAACTAATTATTTTTACTTAGGAAAATGTTTTAATTAGGTTAGTTATGCGGTGGGGCCCGCGTGTCAGTGGCACTATGCTGCCATGTCAGCTAGTTGACCGGTCAACGTGGTCAACTGGGGCCCCTGGGCTCACTTGCCAGCGACCCAGGGAGTGGCCCCGTCCAACCACGTCAGCGGCGACCGGCGACGAGCCACCGGCGACCTCCAGACGCGGAGGAGGACCACGGGGGCGGTCGGATTCGTGCTAGGGACGACAAAAGCGCACGGTTTTGGGCGTGTTAGAACGGGACGACCTAGACGCGTCCAACCGCGATGGTGGCAAGGGCTGGCGTGGCCGGAAACGGGCGCGACGGCGGCGGTAGGCGGCGGCGCTCTCGATCGATCTTCGGAATCGGTGAAACGGCGCGCCCGAGCAATCTAAGAGGCCTGGCCGCACCACAGAAGTGCCCTGAGCATGGCGGTGGGCTCGGGTGACCACGAGAGCTACCACAGCGCTGGCGACGAGTTTAACAATGGAGAAAAGCTCCGGCAATGGCACAGCAGCGTCGACCGCAAGCTACGGCGAAAAGCAGGCGGCCAGAGGGAGAGGAAGAGAGGGGAATGCTCACCGAGCGGCTAAGAAAAGCCCTCGACGGTTTAGGAGCAACAGAGCAGAGAGGATCGGCGGCGGCGGTGTGTCGGGATCCGAGGAGGAAGAAGGCGGTTTGCCGGCGATGCAGGGCTCCTCGGCTCCTTCCAGCGGCTCCAGAGGATGCGGCATTCCACGGCGATGCCGACGAGCACGGCCAGGCCGCATAGAAGGCACGGTGGCTGCGGAGATGATGAAGACGCGACGGCGATGGCGCTCGGAGGTGGATGGGGAACGAGGGGGAGAGGCAACGCGCAGGCGGAGAGGGCGAGGGGATTCTGGGAGTGGGTGGAGGTAGGTGGGGGAGGACTCGAGGAGCCGGAGGGGAGGCGCGGGGCCTTATCCCCTCGCCGAAGCCGGCAAGGTGGTCCGGCGGCGATGCGCGAGCGCACGCCCTTGGTCGATTGAACAAGGGGAGGGGGACAGGACCGGGGAGAGGTAGGTGGGCCGGCCTGCTGGGATGGGCCGAAGCCTAAGGGGAGGCCAGGGGCTTTCTCTCCCTCTTTTGCTTTCCCCCTTTTTTGCTATTTCTTTTTACAGAAAAAAGCTTTGCAATATTTGAGCTCCCCAAAAGGATTCTATAAAATGTGGGACTTGGGCACATAATTACATTGCACTAGTTGGCACTGCCAAAAAAGATTGTGAGGCTTTTGAAATAGTTTGCCACTTTTATAATTTAAAAAGGCATTTAATCTATTTATTTTAGCCATTTTTAACCAATTTAGGGCACTTAGACATTTTGCAAAATGTTGCTTCACCACCAATATTTGTTATGAATTATTTGGCACAAGATGAACATTTTAGATTTCATGTCTGAGCAATTTGGATTTTTGACTTTAGATTTGATTTGAATTTGAATTGTGATTTGGATCAAGTGAAGATTAACAACAGTAACATGACGACATGGCACCGTTAACAGGGGATTACTATAGCATGACACTGGGGGTGTTACATCATCCAAACAGTGTGTGCATGCACGATATCCCTTATTGTATTTCCTAAAAGGTTACTGAGAGCAGGCCAATCATTGATGGTGACGAACAACAACGCCTTTAGGTCAAATTCTCCCCCCATGTGCTCATCCCATGCACGTACACCTTTTTCATTCCACAGTTGTAAGAGTTCTTCAACTAATGCCCTTAGGTACACATCAATGTCGTTGCCGGGTTGCTTAGGGTCTTGGATGAGCACTGGCATCATAATGAACTTCCGCTTCATGCACAACCAAGGAGGAAGGTTATACATACATAGAGTCACAGGCCACGTGCTATGGTTGCTGCTCTGCTCCCCAAAAGGATTAATGCCATCTGCGCTTAGACCAAACCATACGTTCCTTGCGTCACCTACAAAGTCCTCCCTGTACTTTCTCTCGATTTTTCTCCACTGCGACCCGTCAGCGGGAACTCTCAACTTCCCGTCTTTCTTACGGTCTTCTCTGTGCCATCGCATCGCCTCGGCATGCTCTTTGTTTAGGAACAAACGTTTCAACCGTGGTATTATAGGAGCATACCACATCACCTTGGCAGGAATCTTCTTCCTGGGGCGGTCGCCCTAGACATCACCAGGGTCATCGTGGATGATCTTATAGCGTAATGCACCGCATACCGGGCACGCGTTCAAATCTATGTACTCACCGCGGTAGCGGATGCAGTCATTAGGGCATGCATGTATCTTCTACACCTCTAACCCTAGAGGGCGGACAACCTTCTTTGCTTCGTACGTACTCTCGGGCAATTCGTTTTCCTTTGGAAGCATCTTCTTTAACATTACCAACAATTTTCCAAATCCCTTGTCAGATACACCATTCTGTACCTTCCATTGCAGCAATTCCACTATGGTGCCCACCTTTTTCATGTCAGCTTCGCAATTCGGGTACAACAATTTCTTGTGATCCTCTAACATGCGCTTCAACTTCTTCTTCTCCTTTTCACTCGCGCAGTTTCTCTCTGCATCGGCAATGGCCCGATATAGATCATCAGTTGGCTCATATGATGCCTCTTCTTCAGCTTCTTCCTGCATTGTCGGCTCAGATTCTTCCCACATTACCGGCTCAGCTTCTTCCCTCATTGTTGTATCATCGTATTCAGGGAACCCATGGGCAGGATAGCTATCGTCGTCCTCTTCTTCTTCATTGTCTTCCATCATAACCCCTCTTTCTCCGTGCTTGGTCCAAACATTATAGTGGGGCATGAAATCGGACTTAAACAGGTGGACGTGAATGGTTTTTAACTTAGAGTAATTTTGACCGTTCTTACAGCCAGCACATGGACAAGGCATAAAACCATCCGCCCAGTTGTTTGCCTCAGCCGCAAGCAGAAAAGTATGCACACCATCAACGAAATGGGGAGAGCATCGGTCATCGTACATCCATTGTCGGCTCATCTTCATTACACAGCACCGAAAAGACCAAATTAATACAAGTTCATACATAAAGTTCATACAACACTTATTCTCATAAAACAAACATACAAATAACTCTCAGCTAAAGCATTTAAATGCAACAACAAATGCGATCAAGATAGCAACTAAGGTAACAATTGATCCAACAGCATAATGATACCAATCCTGACTATCAATGGCATATTTTCTAATCTTTCTAATCTTCAAGCGCATTTTCTCCATCTTGATCTTGTGATCATCGACAACATGCAACTCCAATTCCATCTTCTCCCCCTCAATTCTTTTCAATTTTTCTTTCAAATACTCGTTTTCTCTTTCAACTAAATTTAACCTCTCGACAATAGGGTCGGTTGGAATTTCTGGTTCACATACCTCCTGGATAAAAATATCTGTCAACTTGATGGGCATAATTTGTCATAAACACGAAATGCAACAAATAGTTATAAAAGAAAATATACCACATCCGAATCATAACCCGGACGAGGGCCGACGGGGACAGATATCGAAACCATGGCACTATGAATAACAAACAACGTATGGGTAAGATAATTATACAAGTAACTATATATCTAAATCACACAAACTTGATTTTTTATATAAAAAAGATAAGAACAAGAGGCTCACCACAAGGTGGTGCGGCGACGGGACGGTGCGGACGATGGACGGTGGTTAGGACGGAGAC
Organism: Triticum dicoccoides; assembly: GCF_002162155.2. Taxonomy (NCBI): domain Eukaryota; kingdom Viridiplantae; phylum Streptophyta; class Magnoliopsida; order Poales; family Poaceae; genus Triticum; species Triticum dicoccoides. Next base: position 104,774,716 of record NC_041392.1, read on the forward strand.
GGGAGGCACTAAGTAAACCACACCTACATATGCAAACTAAGACTTATTTTGAGCTCAAATTGCATATAAATCAAATAAACTACCACATATAATTCCTCCCAAATTACTAAACCCACAAATTAATCACTATATAAAGCATTGCAAGAGCTAATCTAGCAATGAGAGATGAAAGAACAAAGTTGATTACCTTTGTGATCACTTGAATGGATGGGGGCCTTCAAATCTTGACAAAATTTGAACAAAATGTGTGATGAACTCGAGGGGAAGAGGGGAAGAACAGAGAGGAGAGGGGAAAGGAGGGAACAGAGCGAGCTCGGGTGGATGAAGGGTTTATATAGGACGACCTTTAGTACCGATTCGTGCCACGAACCGGTACTAAAGGTGCTGGAGGGGCCCCAGTCTGACAACATCCTACCACCACTCTCTTTAGCACCGGTTCGTGGCACGAACCGGTGCTAAAGGTTTGCAGCGAACCGGTACTAATGAGAGTGGCCCGCCTAGTCGTTAGAACCGGCACTAATGAGTTGAACATTAGGCCATTTTTCTACTAATGTGAATAATAAACATTTATCATGATATAAAAAAATATAAATAACATCTTTATTATTGCCTCATATTTCCTTTAGGTCGGTGGGAGAGATGGCATGCACGGTGATCTTGTGGTTAACCATCACAGCGAGGCCATTGGGAAGATAAATCACCTTATCTGGGTGGTGCTCGTTGTTGGCGGAGGAGATGCAAGCGATCGGTCCATCCCTGTCCAGAAGTTTAATAAAGTATGTAAAATTACAGTATAATTAGCTATTTTTGAGAAAAAATATCTAGTGATACCAATTTTATGTCACATGAATCGCGTATTAACAAAGTGGTACTAAGTGAAAGACTTGAATTAATGAAACAAAACACGCCTTATGTTAAAACTAATTAATTTGTTACATGTTTCTATGTTTTGCAACAACGTGTAAATTGGTTGAATTTACAGGTCCATATGTATGACATGGACAACGGAAGCGGGGGCATTGCCGTAATTATTTATTGGGTTTATTGGGTTTTGAACCCTGAACCTCTTGGTTGCAAGTTTATACACCTAACCAATCCATCCATAAGCTGAAGTTGATGAGAAAAGATGGGCTACGCATTTGCACGTCAATACTCCCTCTCACGGGTGGCTCACTCGGGTCTAAACATGGACTGAAAGTGAGCTGCAAATTAATTGCGCTAGCCAGATTTTGAACTCAAGACCTCTTAACTCCGATATCATGTAGAACTGCACGCACCAGCCGGTTCATTAAAAGCTCAAGCTATGGGTAGGAGAGGGTCGAACATTATACTCCAACACCTTCTAGTGGGAATGTGTGTTCTATATTTCTATTGACACTATTTATAGCTCTAGTTTGCCACCAGTACTGCTTAATTTCTGCAACCTGTTAAATTTATTATGTACTTCTATCTAGTATATACTTAAAACAAGAGTCAAATTAGCCATCACGTTCGTCCACATGTGCTAATATTTTTTAGCTGTTTAATTAGAATAATAACGGCTAAGATTTAAAGGTTTTTGCATAACATCGTAAAATATAGAAACCGCTATTATTGAACCTTAATGGTGTCGCGTTACATAGGATAGAAAAAAAAAAGCAATACGACGGACCGTGGCAAGATGTCACGTTACATAGGATAGCAAAAAAGAAAACAATACGAAGGACCGCGGCAAGAGGCCAAGCGATCAAGCTGGCAGTAACCAACAGGTAACACGTTCATGAAATTCTCTTTTTAGGATGGATAAGAAGACGCACTTGAACTCTGTATTTTATAAACAATGGACTCTGTTTTTAGAAGGATGTAAGAAACCAGCGTAAGAGAAAGGAAACTGAGAGGCCGGCGTAGGCACTATTGGCCATGGCACATAAAAATATGTCTAAGACAAATATCTAAACTTACGTTGGCATTGGAAAGTACGGCTGTAACTCCCGTGAAAAAAACAAGGCCGCCAGATAGCTAAAACAGGTACGGCTGACATATAAAGGAGTCCGAGCGCCAAGCAAAAAAAGAGTCCAACCAAAATACGTATACAAATATATCTTATGATGTCAAAATACGTGAACATCTACGTGTCAATTTTTTTTCTATTCTCACATTTTTTTAAGGATGCCGATAAGTGCCACACGTGTGGGCGTTAGGGAGGCTGCCCACACATTTTATGTGGTATATAAGAGGAACAGCCCACACACCCACGTGTGGGCAAAAAAAGTAATGCCCACACACCTCTTTTTTCCCCTCCCGATCCCTCTCACACGCGTGTGTGTGGGCGAAATAGATAACGCCCACACGCCCCGTACGTCAGGCCTCGTACCTCGTGGTCCCGCACGCCCGCGTGACAGTCACCGTGCATCCCGCAGTTGCCATGGTTCAGACCCTCGTCCATGTTCGTTTAACTGCAGTTGCCATGTCGCTGAACTTCGGTTGCCATGTCGTACAACTACAGTTGCCATGGTTGCTCAACTGCAGTTGCCATGTATGGTCTGATCTACTGCAGTTGCCATGATTTTCAAAACTTTAAGAGTTGCCATCCATTAAACACTAGGCAGTTGCCATGTAGCACTACAAAAAGGCATGGCAAAAAAACATGTTTGGGTAAAAGAGAGAGTTGTCATGTACTCACAAGCATGCTAGGGCAGTTGCCATGTAAAAGAAAGAGTTGACATCTACTTACATGCACGCTACGGCAGTTGCCATGTACCATGCAAAAACACATGGCAACTCGGGTAAAAAGCGTTGTCATCTGCTTACAAGCAAAGCTAGGGCAGTTGCCATATACCTGCAGAAACACATGGCAACTGCCAGCTTTGGGTGTGGGCTAGGAGACGGGCGTGTGAGCGAAGTGATAAACGCCCACACACCAGCCCCCTCTGCGTGCGTGAAATTAGTGTCTGGGCGAATTGCTAAACGCCCACACACCAGCCACCCGTGTGGTGAAAAAAGAACGTGTGGGCGACCGGATGAATGCCCACACACCAGCTTAGTCCTACGTGGCACACAAAAACTGCTAGAACGCGCCAAGATTCGTGCATAATTGGTTGGACGAGGATCCATGCGTGTGGGCGAGTTGCCAGACGCCCACACGTGTGGGTGTTAACATTTTCGTTTTTTAAAATGAATATAAAGTGTGTTCTAATTGTAATGGCTGATAGTATAAAGTAAAATTTGTTAATTAGAAATAGTCATGAAGACCACATGAAATCATATACAATATATTACTAAAAGAAATACGTCATCCTTATCTACAGTATATACTAGATGGATAGATAAAAAATTTGATCAAGTTTTTCTTAAGCTAAATCCGATCAACTGAACACCGCCATGGATTCTAAAAAAAAGATGCGGAACTACAGCCAACAAATGTATATCATAGATGTGTTTAAAAAAACATAGACTATATGGATCCCTAAAGAAACGTATACTTGATGGAGATCCGTCTATCTTAGGAAAGCCACCAATTGGGATCCACGTAAAATTGGCAGTTAAGGATCCACATGGGATGCACCATGTACAGCAGGACTATTTGCGCAATAGAAACTGAAAAAGATAATAAATTTGATACACATACGGTCACTTTTTTTTCTACATATGCCATGGTGCTGCTTCCCCTACATCAATTGATGTGCACCACGACGTCTAGAGTTTGTGGACGACCAGGAGAAGCACCCGCATCAAAGGATCTTCTATAGCAACTACAAATCCGTCAAGTGGATTTGAAGTTGGCCGCAACCACTGCAACAACCCGCATAAATTATGTGATGAGCTTGAGAAATGACGATGATTTCAAGCTGGTAGAGCAGACAAACGCGCATGGTGTCTGAAGTCTGCGACAAAGCTATGGTTACAGAAGGCCATGATTTGGGGTCCTCGAGTCAAAGGCAAGGTACATGGAGAGTCTGATATGGTGCTACCGATATTGCTAGAGGTGACAATGTCAGAAGGCCATAAGGATAATGGTGGGTGACCACAAAGACGACAAACAGAGGCGCGGATTTGGCATCACACGGTGTGACTTTGGTTTACGTGGGCTAATTTTCAATGAGACGCCTCGACACAACTTTAGAGTCAAGTCTCAGAAAACAAAATTGTTCGAACTGACTGCACAAGGTTTCAGGTCGGTCCACATAGATTATGCCCTCTCCTCATGCATCCACATGATCCAATGAATGCAGGCGCATGCAAGAGGCTGTAGATAGTACTCCAAGAGGTTGTAAGGAGTACATCATATGAAGACATAGTAATTACTTTCAGGTATGAAAAATCATTCCACGGGACAAATAATAAGGATGATAGAAGCAATATGACGAAATATATCTATCTATGAGGTAAGATAATATTGTAGTAAACGATTGGCAGGAAAAAATGCACCACACTTGATAGTCCACGTCTAGCAATAAAATAGACACCTAACATGGCATGTGATAGGAGGTTAAGGCATACTCCCTCCGTATTTGTTTACAGAGGGAGTACAACAGAAGAAAAACTCTGGTAAGCACCCAACTACCGTGCGGAAGCCATAATAATATGTACATCAACTACTAATTTTGGCTGACTATATATCACTTATAATATTAAAATCATCAATAGAAAAAGAAGGCTTGATCCAAGTTCTAAGAGGACCATTTTATAGATTTTATATTAACATGACAAGTCTACATGTTCATCGAGATAAGATGAAAAATTTTGCACCGTTGATTTTTGTCCAAGGTTATATCGGTGTAGAAGAGTCGAAATGTGTATAAAACTCCTTAGTACATAGTATAAGTATATATATTTCTTTTTAGGTAAATATACTTAAGATTTGCTGTATGAAATATTCAGAATAAGGCATAAAAAGAATTGGCATAACTATTTGTATTTTAACTCCATATGAATCTATAAATAGATAAATTTCAAAATAGTCATATATATTATATATAATTAGTAATTGTGGTTCAGAGAGTATTGAAAAATATTCAAAAATACAAGTTGATACAGCACAATACAACATGAGCAATATGATTACAAGGAGTGGATCGAAGTGGGCAAATAGGAAGGTTGATATGTTATACAAGTCCAGAGGGCATTTCATCGGCAAACTATAATGCAATCAATCAGACATATGTATATCATATATAGTTAGTGGAAAACGAAATCAGGTGATACCCGATCAAAACGCCATATAAATGGTAGAGAAACAAATCATAGACAAAGAATCTATATAGTCAACCTAGCCGCGCAAATGCGGGCCACACCATTAGTTAATTAGTGATACTACATGTGTAGGCTATAGAAAAGGTAGAATCACCTAGGCATCAGTTGATATTTGCTTCTTTTTGTTACCGGGAATGCCTTGCACCTATTGTACCCATGAGGAAAGGAATTGTCTGCAAGCTCAATTATCCTCTGAAACAAAGAAAAGGAAAGAGAGCGAGGACTATCTATTTGATTTAGTACAACTTTGTACTAAATCAACGACAACTAATATAAAATAGAGGGGTACGATGTATCATCCCATAGTGGATAATTTTCGAAGTTGCATGAGTGACGCGATCAACTGCCTAATGGTGCCTTGTGCATGGAATTTGCAAAGCTAAAGAAACACCCCATGATCACTGTGATGAAAAGAACTCCAAACACAACGAGCGTGGAAAGCAGAATGCCCGCGTAGGCTGACGATGCCTTGGCCGCGCACACAAGGCTCACTGTCAAGGTAACCACTGGAACTTTTGTGTGTGTGTGTGTGTGTGTGTGTAAGCACGGTGCTCACCTGATCTCCGGTTCTTGCGAATTAAAGTTGGCCGCTAGGAAGAATGGAATGAGCGCAGGTCTGGCATTGGCCATCGGGTAACTCGTAAGAGGCACTCGGGTAGCCAGGCTGACTTGCCTGTGGAACCTCTCGGGTGCGCCGAGAGCTCGATCGCCTCCCAGTAGGTCCACAGGCAAATCATCCTTGGCTACCGAAGATGGCCGCTTACCTCCATGCAAGAACTCACACATGTGTCATGTGAACTGCTTGGTGCACTCAGAATGAACTGACTGACCGAGGATGGTGCCTGCATGCCCTGCCCCTGGCCATGTATTTATAAGAAGGCCGGGAAGGCAGATCAGGGGCGACTTCGGTGAAGCCGCATCATGTTTGATACAGGTGAGTAGAATCTTGGCCTTTGACAAGGGCGAAAGGTGTCGATCGACCAGAGCAAGTAACCACCACCGGACCACACACACTGCATGCCGGACTGAAGATCTATCTCGTTTCCTTTCCGGAGAGCATCCAGGGATTTGGATCTTGATCACGTTTGTTCAGGTCGGTTCGGTTGACCAGTACGTGCGCGCGTGTGGTCTTTCCAGTTGGGTTCCACTCGCGTGACCTGCCGACATGGAATTCGTGCACGTGGAGCAGAAGAACATTGCCGTCCGGATCGGGCGGTGGTCAGAATAATAAGGTTAAGGGTAAATGTTGTGGTGCTGGGTGGAAAAGGATGTGGTGACGAAGAAGAGATCGAGCCGGGATTCGGACACTGGACCTGGTCGCCTCCTGCCTGGCTCCATGCACGTCCCCGACTGGTCCAACGCCGGTGTTGGTGCGCAGCCTCCTGCCTGCAGTACGCAGATATTGGAGTGGTGCAACACAAAGCATGCTCGGACCAGGATGGAGACACAATGCACACAATTCTGAAGATGCAGAAAAAGCACTTTGGGGAAAATGGTGCTGCGGCCATGGGAGGTCATCGGCCAGGGTAAGCAGCGACAGAATCCTTTCCGAGAATCACATCAAGGAGACCAACAAGATGGGGGAAAACATAATGTCTAATTATTTTTTTTATTTTTTTTTTAAACTGAGGCAAAAGATTTACCTCATCGATTAATTAAAAAAAGAGAATTGTCCGGTTAATTAACGAAAAATCAGACGAAAACCGATACATACAGATCAAATGCGGACTACTCGCTAAAAAAGAAACTCCATGACCCCACAGTCAACCCGACAAACATATATAACACGCAACAACCACGAACCCTAGCACTTCTATGTCGCAAAGAAACCCTCAACAAAACGAGCCAACCGAAGATGAAGGACAAAGAGAGTGAGTATCCTCCATTAAGCAATCGCGGACGCCTTATCAATGGCACCACTCTTCTTGCCTATACTCCTGGCAGTCTTCTTCACCTTCTTTATTTTGCCTGTAAAAACCTCATCCACTAGGAGACAAGCAATCACATTGCGAGACCCATAACAAACTGCAGCCAAGGAGGCGAGCAAGCGGCCAAGCATTTTCACAAAGGTCGTCTCGTCAATACGTGCCAACATAGCGTCACGGTCAAAGGTGGGCAACCGAATGAGCTTCAGCGCCTCAAAATTAGCTGCCAAACCACCTATCTCATCAACCTCGACACCCACAAACGCCACCTGGGCAACAACCTCAGGTGAGAGAGCAATAGCAGCGTCCAAACCTTCACGGTCACAAAGGCGAGCGGCTGACTGGACTCCAACGACGACGGTAAGGTCGCAGTCAGCATCGCCAAGTGTCGTCCAAGCGATCCCATCTCCTTAGGAAGCACCATTGAAATAGGTGAAGTGGGCTCCCCACAAAGCTTCTGTAGCTCAGGCATAATCTGCAGCACCGGAGTCACGACCTCGACAACGACTTCACGCCCAGAAGTAATCGACATGACAGGCAACGACAACCGACATGATCTAGCACGAGGGGAGAGATCTCCATACATGCATGCTTCCCCATCGGCAGAATCAACCAAGATCTCGAACGACAGGGACACATCGGAGGCAACCTCAATCTGAAGCTCAGGCAGCGAAGACACATCCGGCACCACCTCTAGTTTGGCGAGAGCGACCTCCGCCCTCACTAAAACACACCCGACTCGCGCAAGGCAATCACGAAGCTCAGTGAGAAGCAGCTTGGTCCCCTCCGCCAACCCGACTCGCTGAGCCGAGACAAACTGGAACTGTGCGTTTGTCATGGAGACATCACCGGTGGATGCAGGCGGTGGAGCATAACACTAGGGCGGCGAAGCTTGGTGGACAGGCTTCTTAGCACAGCAGAAGTGGGCGATGTGACTAGATCAAAGGCAGTTCATACACCGGATTGGATCCTTGTAAGAGTGTGCATAGTGACCTCAACAGAGGCATCGGAAACACTCTCTCAGCCACGCCAGAGGAGGACGCCGCATATTGATAGCTGGCGATGAAAAGCAACGGGAGTCGAGCGTCGCCCCCTTGAGACAAGCTGCCATCCCCCCAATGCATTCCAGCTTGGTGCTTGACACACAGGGGCTGTCGGCGACGCCTCACGGTCGAAACATCCTCTCCAATTTCACAAACCTAGACGCACCAGAGGCGCTTGCATGACGTGCACATCGCCCGCAACAATAGCGTGGACCATCAGAGGGAGCTCCTCGAAGGCTGTTGTCTCCGGTAGCAACAACGGCCCGGCGCGGTAGGCGTCGGAGTTGCCAAGACCAGATCAAAGCTCGCCAGCATCTCGGTCGTGGCAATGTCCAAAAAATACATTCACTCGGCGAACAATAAAACATGATGATTATAGGAAAATGTTTGCTTTCACCCCATGCATTTCCATGCTGCCGCCTGCCTCCTCTCCCATCTCTCTTTGCTTCCTCTATGGCTTCGATCTCGCCTGTTCTCGCCGTGGACGCAACGACAACACTATACGAGGATGAGCTTGGTGCTGCAACCAGGTTGCAAACTGCTACAAGTGGATGCTGCAGGCAGTGTTTGATGTTGCAAGACAACCACTGGTGTGCTTCTATCAGCTGCAAAAGAGGACTGTTGTTGCGAGGGGCTAAGAGCATTACTAGTAGAACCCTCAAACCCTCGAACCCTCTCTAGCGTTTTAAGGGTCCAAAAATGATCCTTTTGTGCACTTTTACGGGTTGAAAAACAGGGGCAAAGATTAGAACCCTCAAACCCAACCCTTATAACGGAATATTCTCCATGAACGACGTTGTCGTTGCGCGCGGGAGGTCGACGGGGCGGCCGCCGGCGACTAGCAGCGACGGTCACGGGCGTGGGCGCGGGAGTTAGGAGGATTTTCCCTCCCGCGCGAGTATAACCGCCAAATAAGGGTTGGGGTAGGTTTTGCTCCCCAACCCTTACTTTTGAGGATTGGGAGAGGGTTTGCGGGTTGGACCTTTAAAAAAATTTGAGGGTTTGAGGATTAAGGGGTTCTAGTCTACGGCTTTTTTTCGACGAAAACTGTAAAAAAGCAGTTATTTTAGGGATTTGAGGGTTTGAGGGCTCTACTAGTAATGCTCTAACAACCGACGCTGCTGTGAGGCCTTAAAACCTGAGGAGAGGAAGGTAGCTGCTGTAGCTTTTCAGATTGAGGATGATGCTAGACTAAAGGCGGAAAATGGCCGCATGGTAAAGGAGGCTGCTGCAAAGGAAGCTTCGGTGTTGCAGTTGTGGAGTTCAAACGAGCAGCTGAGCTTGCGAGAGGAAGAAGATTACATAAGTTGCATCAAACAGCTGCAAAGTCCGCTGTTTTTAGCAGTCCGCCAGCTCACAGCTGGCGCTGGCCATGATACATCAACATAAATGGATAAATGAGGATTTAGTAACTAGCATAGAAATAAAAACCCACCCAGAGATGATTTGGAAGCACAAAGGACCAAGAAACAACATCTAAAAAACAAGTTGAAATATAGTATAACTTCAATATTAATCTGAAACTTATGCCACAGAAATAGAAAATGAGGCCATCCTATGTGTCGTTCAAAAAATGTATATTCACATAGAAACACCAAAATCACCAGCAATGTAGTGCTTTCTGGTCACAAAAACTAACAAAGTTAAGATATAGCAACTTTAATCAAATATACCTAGACCATTGTAAGATAGATATTAACCGTGATACATTCCCATGCGTAACCATTGCATAAGCATGACTACACAAAGAACACTGTATCTGAAAGCAATTGAAGCATTCCTAGACTATTAGAAGCCATACAATAATGCGAACACGACTCCCAGTGATAGGCTGATAGCACCAGGGGGCTCATAGCTTACTTGTCAACTACTCCCTCCATTCACTATTATAAGAGATGTTCTATCTTTTATCTGAACCAGATGTATATACACATTTTAGTGTTTTTGTTGATTCATCGACTCATTCCAATCCATATGCAGTCCATATTGAAATACCTAAATGGTCTTATAATGGTGAAAGAGGGAGTACCAGCTAAGACAGAAATATAACTCCCGACTGTGTTGGCCACTATGGAATCACATGAATCCTCTTACTGAACAATCAAATGTCAAACACACACTACAACAGGGCAATGACAAAGGTGTATTGATTTGATTTAAATTGTGGTCCACAACTCAAATCAAATCAATACACAAGAAACGGATTCAAACAATGGGTGACCAGGCAGAGCCCCAAAATTGAATTGTCATATGTACTCATCTTCCATCATTTGATTACTTTTAAAGAGCACAACACAAGCAAACCTTCCCAAACAGCTTCGCCTCCCCCTGAGGTCATACATAACCCCCATCCCCCTCAAATCGCCATCACAACGAGGGCGCATAAGAAAATTGGACCTTGTTCAAACAAGTATCAGCACTAGCTACTAAAGAAACGTTTTATATGTAGCAAACCACAAACATTAAACTACTTATATTATGACAGGTATCACCACTAAAAACAACTAAATCATCCAAAACCTAATTGTAAAGAAAACAAAACATACAGAATACCTAACTATGTGCATAAATAGTCATGCACAAAGGAAATACAAATGGCGAAAAGGTCATTGATAAATCAAGGTTTTGGTAGAACTACAAAGGGCAATCTCCTACCAAGCAAAAGGAAAACATCAAAGCTTAAAACCATACTGAACAAGTAAAGCAACCACACAAGAGGCAAATAATTGTAGAACATTGAATCAACCTACATATCTGGTTTCATATGGAAGATCCAATTGTGCAGGATACTAGGCAAGTCACCCAGGAATTACACATGCCTACAACAGGTATTCTACACTAACCACAATACAACTATCCCCTACCAAGCAACCAGTTAACAATTCTACAAACAAATGAACAGCTTAAAGCCAAACCGCTACACGAGAAATTCATTCAAAATGCAGGTAGGTAACCATACTAGGGTACCGAAGGATTTCAACTGGTCAGGCCATTTCAACTCGGGCAAAATACAGAGCTTAAGCAGGATAAAAGCTGTTCCATAATCAGCAAAATATGATGGTATCCCAGGTAGGCTACAAGCAGTAAATAATAATATCTCTCAACACAAGCGAAATCTTAATCTTAAAACAGGCATCCCGGAGTCACATGCTAGCTTGCAAAAACAACGAGACGCCATAAACCCTAGGTACCCTAGACCCTTCTCCCGTCGGCGGCAACGGGCGTCATCATCGTCATCCCCGGCTTAGAATCCGAGCTTGGTGCGGCGCCAGTGCCTGCGCTTGGCGTTGTACCTGAGACAGCAACGAAACAGCTTAGGGGCGCCGTCTCCTCTCCATAGATCCATTACTAACCGGGGGAGGAGATAATGGCGGCGGAAGGTACCTGATGGTGTTGTCGGTCCTCATGCGGATCCAGTAGGGGATGGGGCGGTTCTGGCGCTGCTTCTTGGCCAGCTTCTGCTTGATCCGGAAGGTCTTGTGCGACGGCTGCGGCGGATTGGAGGCGACGGGTCAGCGGGGATCCATGGAGGAGGGAACACGGGGAGAGGAATCGAAGCAGATGGGAGAGAGATTCGGGGGAGAGTGAACGGAGATGCGTACCATCGTGGCGGCGGAGACGGAGGCGGCTGCGGCGGCGGCGCGAGGAAACCCTTGGATCGGAGGAAGGGGAAATGGAGGCCGTGAGGGCTTATATAGTGGAGAGCAGTGCCGTATGGGCCTAATGGGCTCGGCTAGTTTCCTTGGACTGACTACTGCTGGTGGGCCTATCTGTCAAACGTACAGAACTGGGCTTTCATGGGCTCGTAACGTTATGTCTGTGCTCTTTCCTTTGTGAAAACAGACATCGAGACTGGGCTTTAATGGGCTCATGATGTTACGTCTCTGATTCCCTCCTCCGTTCTCACAATAACGACTTCCTTTGTCTCAAAAAAAAATTTAACGATTTCCTCCTGATTCAAGAAAAAAACTACAAGAACTTTTCTGTTTCCGAGTTCCAAATACATGCACTCACACATGTGTTACAGAGCAGTTTCACGCATTTAAGTGTTAATTTTAAAAATCTGTGTTAGCATAAAAATAGTTTGATATGCAACGACGTTTGTACTAATATACTTATAAGGTTGGATTTTACAATGTACTTCCTCCGTCTCATAATATAAGATCTTATTACATAAGATATATATACTAAATGCAGAGTCTCTTGGATGTCAGTGTAGTAAAACGAGGAGAGTCTAAAGGGAACCAACCCTTCACCTAATGAATTGTCAAGAATTGGAAAGTAAAGGGTTCTAAAAAAATCTGAGAGGAGCTCCCAAAAAACTCCCCTCTTCTCCCTACGTATTTTCTACTAAAAACCCTACCTGTTGGGGTAAGTAGATTCTTCCCAATCCACTTGCCAAACCCATAAAAAG
>NC_041392.1:104787664-104789949 GCF_002162155.2 Triticum dicoccoides
CCGCCGACCGGTCGTGATCCGCGTCGGTCCGGTCCTGCCTCACCTCCCGCATTCTCAGCTGCTCGCCGTCGCACACGACCGCTCCCAGCCACACCTCTTGTCCCACCTTGCCGGTAGTTGCTACACAGTTTCCCTAGCCACACCTTGCGCCGGTATCCCTACCCCTTCGCTTCACGAAGGCGACACCCACGGGGCAGCAATGGCCTTCAGCCTCGGCACTGAGGCAACTCCAAGTGGCGGCTCTCAGTCCCGCCACCGCTCGCCGAGGTGCGGATCCTGACGAGGAGGAGTCGAGCCGGTGGTAGTCGGCCGATAGCAGCCATAAACACGGCTTTGTGCCCCATTTTAATAAAAATGGGGCGGGGGGAAACCTCTTTCGATCAAAATAATAATTATTCTGCACATTTGGGTGACTTTCAACGACTGCACTTGCTATTGTGTGTAGAAAAATACAGAGAGCTGATGTATTGTGGATGGGCTACTTCCTACCCTCCCAAATCCACTGCCATGAATTTTTTGAGAGGCAAGCTTAGGAAGGTGGTTCAGAGAGATGCTGAACTAGAGATGGTTCAGAGAGATGCTCCTAAGTTGTATGGAAAGAACTAGATATGCTCTTAATAACGTGTATTTTTGTAGACAGTGTGGTTATCAGCAGTCAATGGTCAAAGCTAGCGAATAAGCCCAAAGATCACAAACTTTCTTGTCGCCATGCGTGAGTCACCAGCATCACGTCTCCTGTGCAACAGACAACATGAGGAGGGGCACCAATCAGAGAGCCCAGACACGAGAGATCAGCTATGGCCTATATTGTGTTATATCACGTCTCCTGTTCGGAAATACTTCATCAAAATGGATGAAAATGAATGCATCTAAAACTAAAATACATCTAGATACATCAATTTCAATGACAAGTATTTTTGGACGGAGGGAGTACACTCTACCAGTCTCGCTGATCAGGATGCATGCATGCATGGCAATCGAGCTCCTCTGGAATCTTATTGGCCACCATACCATTGTCTTACCAGTATGGGCGTTGATCATGGCCACATGGGCGTTCTAGATGCTGTCTTGCTAGCTAATCATAGGAAACGGCTTAAGAAACTAGCGATGTTCCAGGGAAGTTCATGTGCGGACTCGAGGCTGATCGACACCTGGAAATGCCCTTGTCTGCATTGCACGACCGAACCCGACCGGTCCACCTGCGAAAATAGGTCAAAATTGTTTTCTTACGATCGGTTGATTGATTGATTGATTTGTTCTAGCAATTAAGCAGGGCTAAGACACCATCAAAGATCTCGATTTGTATTATGATGATCCTGAGTATATATGGTACTGGTTATACGATCTTATATATTCTTCAGAAATCAAGTAGTTTAAGTTCATGGTCCTATACAGAAAAGAAAGATGCTTAGATTACAATCTTTTTCTCTCGAGAAAACTGGATCGATCGAACCTTGATTAAAATCATGTTCCCAACAACCATGAAACAAACACATGTACTGCATATCACCTAACATCATGCATGCCCACTTGCCACTTGGAGGGGAACATTGCACTACTTGCATCAGGATTTGCACTGCACATATACGATGCTGTGTGCCGACAAGTTGCGTGGCTCGAGGGAGTTTGATTAATCTGGCCATGCATCTGGTCTGAGCTAGTTGCTGATCATCGTACTATCAAATGGGGCATCAGATCGCCATGTCCCGATCGCAGGATCCATGCATGAAACGCGGATCACAAGTGTTATAAGCAATGGCGAACCACATGCAATTGCATGATTAACTTTGAACACCTGGTTTCAGCCGAGCAAGGCAGAGAAACAAAAGTATCATTAGTTGGATGATCAAGCTGATTAAACTAAGTTGTATATTTGTCTATATCTCTTCATTTAGGCAAACGAGAGTATTCTTCTACAGTTTTGCCAGGTCTCAGTCCATCAAGATGTTTTTATGTCTCAATCGATTAAAAAAAAGTACTCTACACTCGCAACTAGGTCCATGATTAATTGCAGAGAAACAAAAGTATGATTAATTGCATTTTTCTAAACCGTCCGAGACTTAGAAAATCTCAGTCCATGTCCATCGAAAAATAGATGAGCCCCCATTTTTAAGACACACGCCTCGGTTAACTAGTAAAAATAAGTTGTAATATACATTCCTGCAAAGATACTTCTTTGTCGGACATATAAGAACCAAACGGCCCTTACTTGGTAGGGGCCTTTTGGGAGGCACATGAGACCCTTAAGAGTGATTGAACCGTCTTTTTCTCGATGAGTTGTGGGG
>NC_041392.1:104790228-104792486 GCF_002162155.2 Triticum dicoccoides
TCATACCTCTTGATATCAACAAAAACCAAGACATAATATGGTAGGATAATATGAAGATCAATTTAGATACCTGGGAATACCAATTCATCATAGTAGATTAACCAAAAAATAATGAAGATGCATCGAAGATCGATTTGAGAAGAAATTAAGCTGTTGGAAGGGCAAGCTTATGTTCTATGGGGTCGGTTAATTCTTATAAATTTTGTGTTAATGAGTATGCCGATGTTCCTACCATCCTTCTTTGAAATACCCGTGGGGGTACCGAAAATGTTTGATCTTTACCGATTTCACTTTTTTGTCAAATAGATGAAAACAAAAAGAAGTGCGGACTAGCCAAATGGGACATATGTAGACCGAAAACCAACGAGGTTTAGGTATCGAAAATCTTGAGATGAAAAATAGATGCTTACTCAGTAAATAATTAATAGATTATCGGTTAAGGGGGATGGTGTGTGTACAGTTGTTGCGTAACAAGTATTTACAATTCAAACGCACAAGTCACTGCTCAGCGGACCGATTCTCCTTTTTGAAAGGAGACGATGAGGACAATAGCAACCTTCTTTAACAGAAGTAAATTCATAGGTGGGAATGAAATAATACTAGATTTTGGGAAGATACCTTTTTCTGAAAAAGGAGGGTAGACCTTCGGACGCTGCATCTGGACGATGCATGCGACCATCTTATTAATTATTTATAGAGGCCATACAAAGTAATACATCAGCCAGCCTGAAGCCACCATCTAGGCAACACATGTTGCTACTCATATCCCATTGAGGAAGGTGTGCCGAATATTCGGGCCTAATATCAAACAAGCATCGCACCAAACCCTAACATCTAAAACCGAATGCCCCAGCCCAGCCACATACCAGGACTGGGTCCCATACCGGACCGACGCACTCTCAAAGTCTGCCACCGCCATCTTTCACCGGTCCATCTCCAGAGCAGAAACTGACCCATCGACCTTGCCTGGCCTACCGTCGACGCCACCACGACGCCAGACAACTCCACCATCATGCACGTATCCGTCCACACGCATCCGTCGCCGAACCTCCGCATCACCATGCCACCGAGATCCGCCGTCGGCCTTGCGGTGGATGAGCCACCGCTCTTCCGCTTGTCCCGTCCAACTAACACTTGTTTCAAAATGATGCCCTCAGAAGGGACAACGACATCAAAGGTATCATCATTGTCCGATCCGGTAGATCCAGATACCTGGCTTGAGGACAAGCCACTAGCCTTGCAGTATCCTTCTCTGTATAACATTGTACAACGTAAATAAGCTTTCGTCCGTATAATACTTGGTTTTGTTCCTTTAAATATTTAGTACAGGCGGGTGCTGGTGGGGGAATGATGGGATAGATAGTCTCATCTTGTTCGTTGGTTCATAAACACCGGTCCTATCTCAAAGTCGCTTCATATTTGGGAAGTTAAGGTACCTTTAAAAATAAGGGTATTTGTGTGATTTGTGCATAAAGGAGTGATTTTGACCAAGGACAACTATATATATGATGCTGTGTGCCGACAAGTTGCGTGGCTCGAGCTAGTTTGATTAATCTGGCCATGCATCTGGTCTGAGCTAGTCGCTCATCATCGTACTATCAAATGGGGCGCCAGATCGCCATGTCCCGATCGCAAGATCCATGCATGAAACGCGGATCACAAGTGTTATAAGCAACGGCGAACCACATGCAATTGCCTAATTAACTTTGAACACCTGGTTTCAGCCGAGCGAGGCAGAGAGACAAAAGTATGGTTAGTTGGATGATCAAGCTCAGATTAAACTGAGTTTATGTTTGTCTATATCTCTGCAGTTAGGTAAACATAAGTGGATTGCATGCATCACTCTAATGCAAAGGCCGGGGGTAATCCTCGTTTTCTAGAAAGAGGTCCCAGTCTATCAAGACGTTTTTATGTCTCAATCGATTAAAAAATGTAATATGCACTTGCAACTAGGTGAAATGCTTCAGGTTGCACTTTTCTAAATCGGCTAAGGCTTAAGAAAATCTCGGTCCATTGAAAATAGACGAGCCCCCATTTTTTTAAGACACACGCCTCAGGTAACTAGTGAAAATAAGTTGTAATCGTAGACATATACATGCACGCAAAGTTACTTCTCTGTTGATATAAGAACCAAAGGGCCCTTACCAAGCAGGGGCCTTTTGGGAGGCACATGAGACCCTTTAGAGTGTTTGAAGACATATATACCACCTATTTACTCGATGAGTTGTGTATGCCTTATGCGGGGCATGGGCTTGACG
>NC_041392.1:104792624-104793786 GCF_002162155.2 Triticum dicoccoides
GGGGAACATGACCCAGGTTGGCCCCATGAAGCTCCGCCACTGGCCTTATGTGCTTGCCAAATCCATCCATTATCATACCTCTTGATATCAACAGAAACCAAGACAGGAGTAGGATAATATGAAGATCAGTTTAGATATCTGGGAATACCAATTCATCATAGTAGATTAACCAACAAAGAATGGAAATGCATTGAAGCTCGATTTAAAAAGAATTTAAGCTGTCGGAAGGGCTAGCTTATGTCATATGGGGTCGGTTAATTCTTATAAATTTCGCGTTGACGAGTATGTCGATATTCCTACTATCCTTCTTTGAAGTACCCATGGGGGTACCGAAAATTTTGGATTTTTATTGATCTCGCTTTTTGTCAAATAGATGAAAACTGAAAAGAAATCCAGACTAGCCAAATCGGGCATATGTAGACCGAAAGACCAAGAAGGTTTAGGTATCAAAAATCTTGAGATGAAGAATAAATGCTTACTCAGTAAATGGTTAATAGATTATCGGTTGCGGGGATGGTGTGTGGATATAGTTGTTGCGTAACAAGTATTTACAACCCGTCACGAAAGTATTTTTGTCCAAAGTTTGCAGTTTTCCTACAGGTATTAGTAGTCAAATTTACCAAAGCTTGTTGTTTTCTTTATTCGCGTGAAAGAAAGAGGACCTTTGGCTAGGGTTTCTTGTGCCTCCTGCCGGTGCTGCACGCCGGTCTACCTCTTCTCCTGTGATTTTAGGGCCATAGAGGCGTGATGGATCACGACCCTTGCTGGCACGAGGGGGGGGGGCTCCGATTTTTCATGCTTTTTTTAGTCTTGTTAAGGTTTATGTCCTGTTCAGGGAGGCGAGGCGAGGCGACAGCTCTCTAAAGATGGAACAAGGTTCTCCCTGCCTAGTCCCATTCCGGTGGTGTTTCTAGTATCGTCGAAGGACGTGCGAAGGTTTGTCTCCTGCGGATTTCATGGGATTCGGTCGTCGTTTGTCTTTGGTGGATCCTCGTGGATTCTATCTTTGTTCGTATGTGTTCCCTTGTCTATAGGTTGGATCCTTTTGATCTACGCTTCTCTTTATCGGTGGCAGTTATTGTTCTGATGCGCTAATCCTATGGGGTCTTAGCAGGACGACTTCTCGATTGTCTACTACAACACGGTTTGTCCGACCCTGATG
>NC_041392.1:104794120-104836371 GCF_002162155.2 Triticum dicoccoides
ACGACTTTTACAGCACCGAGGGCTTAGATTGCAATAACAATTCGACGGATACTCTTTTCCAGCGGCAGGTTTTCAAACGAACATGCTTGCCAGTCGCCATGTTGCTAGGTGTATCAAACAAAAGCGTTTTGTAAAAGAAATATAACTAAATTTGCATCAAAACCCCATTCTGGGTCTTGTCAGCAACCCAGGCAATGCATGTGTTAGGTGGCGACACCCTCCGCCTTATCTTCTTCCCCCGGGAGTTTCTTTAGACCAGCATTCACACTCCACACACGACGTCCACAATCAAAGATGAGCAAGCAATTAACCAACAAAAATGAAGACAAGCCAATACTCTCATCTCTAAACCATCATAGCCGGGGAAGAAAAGAAAGAGCAAGAGCAACACAAGGACGTGGAGATAATGACCTAAACGTGTGGTGCTCAGCATCAGCCTCGGCCGTGCACATGGCCGGCCGGCCGGGTACATGCACTGATGCACATCAAACCATCATCAAAGGAGCATGCACGCACGCATGCATGCATGCACGACCCCCATAAACCAGCCCGGCCGTCACGATCCACACCCAAAGACGGCCGCTCCCATGTCCCCCGTCCGTCCTCCCCTCCGTCCGCCCAGACGATCAGACCATCGCCACGTACGTTGAGTACGAGTACGCAGACTGTTGCCGGCTGCTGCATGCCCGCACAGCACGACCACAGCGATGGCGCTTGATGATGTCCCTGTGCGCGCGCCCACGGACCCCCACAGTGCCGCTGCCGCAGGGATCGGCCAAGATCTCGTCGTACTGCAGAGAGGGATAGCAGCAGCATCTCATCCCATCTCCCCGCTCTGAACGTTCTCTGAGGCCGAATCCTGGCGACGCATCGCCCCCGGCCCGGCCGATCGATCCCCCCGTATCCGGCCGCAGCCCGCTGTAGGGGCCGCGGCGCCGCCGTGCGGCCACGTAGTACCCCTCGCGCTCGGGGCGGATCGATCACGGGCGCGCGGATCCGTCCGGCCGCGGCGTCGATCGGCTCCGGCGCGGTACGTACCGACGTCGACGATGTGACCGGTGAGAAGTTTATATGCCACCGGCTCCGGCACTGTGCGGCCGGGCGGTCCGTCCTTTCGGGGGTGACGGGAGTCTTGGTTCAGCAGTGAGTGGCGAACGAACCACCGAGACTGTGCGTGCGCTCAGGATCGTGGTCGAGACTGTGCCGCCGCTGCTGCGGCAGAGAATCGGCCTATCGACCGGCCGGCCGGAGTAAATTTCTGCCGTGTACGGCGGTTTGGATATGGGGATAGATGTCGTGTACTGTGCCTGTGCGGCAATTCGGTCAGACGAGGCGCGCATCCCTTAATTCTTCATTCACTTCCTGTGGTGGCATGTGCTGCCATGTTGCGGGCTTATCAGGATACGCGAGGTCCCTACATGGCTACGCTATCCAACTCTCGTGAGGTTCATGGCTAGTTATGGCAGATCATAATATACGCTTGTGTGATGTGTTTGTAGGCAGTATGATTGAACGGGTGAGTCAATGACAAAAGAAGTATATCAGATCATACTATATGCTGTTGTGTAGGTTTACACTTGTGTGATGCGTGTCCATGGCAAAAAAAAGTATTCAAAATTGGACCACTGCAAAATATGACTGCCTGAATGAATGGCAAACAAGTATTCAAAATTGGACCCAACGGGTACATTCGACGATTTTTCGCTACTTGTTTTTCGCAGGATCTATGTTATGCACTATTACTTTTTACTAATTTTCCTCTCGACTTTTCATTACACTCTTTTTTCCTATTGTGTACTCTGTAGTTTACGATGATGCCTATTGTAAATTTCTACTTCATTTTCTCTTAGTTAGTGTTGCCTTTTTTAATAATATCTACTACATTTTCTACCACATTTGTCGCCGCTGTTTAGATTCAACAGGATATATCAGATTAGTTTTTCCTCCACTGTGTTTTTTCACGGGATATATGATATTTTTACACCACTAAGTGATGCATTTCTAGACCAACTAGAGATGATACCCCACGCGTTGTTGCGGGAATTATTTGTAATTATTTCAATTAGATTTGGTCATATGAAACATTTGTATTTGGATTAACAATGTGAGTATTTTTAAACTAAAATACATGTAATTTGAATTTAGTTATTATATACTTGCAAAATACTTATTAAAATTACGAGTAGCATGTGTGGCGCATGCTAAGGTGGGCATTTTTTCATACATGGTGACATGGTGAGTTATCATAGCTGCATGTTGAGAAAATCAGAGTTGGTGCGGATCAACTATTTAAGTGTATTAGAGGATATCCCGCACGTTGTTGCGGAATTGGTTGAAATTTTTTGAGTTGATAACATGAGGCCAAAAACTAAAAATACATATGACTTATCATATTTCATTATGTATAGTTGTAACATGTTTATTGAATATAAGTCAAATAATTGAATGGAAGATATTTTTCCATGCATGGTTAAATGTTGTGTTGGGTCTTTTTCCATGCATGATTGCATGTTGAGGTGAGCCTTATCCTATTTATAGTTGTACATTGAGGTGACATACTTGCATGTTGAGATAAATAAGTTAGTGGGGGTGACGTTCTTAGGGGTGTGTGTGTGTATGTATATATATATATACATATATATACATATATATATATATACATATATATATATACATATATATATATATATACATATATATATATATATATGATACTATATTATACCCCTTGTGTTGTCGTAGGAATTGGTTGCAATATAGTTTAATGAGATTTGATAGTATGAACATGAATATTTGAGTTAAATACAATACTGCATATATTTGATCACCTCATATGTGCCCTCAACTACCAGTTGAAACGGAGCTAGAAAAAAGCATGCGCGTTATACTTTCATGATACATCGTCAAAAACGCTTTTATATTATGGGACGAAGGGAGTGTTAATTTAGATAATGAATATTTGAATGAATAATATGAGAACTAAAACTAAAACTAAATATAATTTATTTTATTAAATAATTTTGCCATGCATGTCTGCATGTTGAGGTGGGTCTTTTTTCATACATGTTTTAATCATGATGCGGCATATATGCATGTTGAAAGAAATATGTTAGTGGAGGGCCAAGGACTAGCTATTTAGATAAAGATATAGGAAGAGTATGGAATTTTGGATTAATGAGTATCATGCTTCTTAACTAATGTGTGATGTATTTATTGAACTAATGTGCACTGCAAATTTTGTACTACATTTCCTTTGAGCTTTTCAGTGCACTATTTTACTATTGCAGATAGTATTTTTCTATACCAATGTGTATTGCATTTTTCTACTGTACCCCCTTAGTTTTGAATTGCACTTTAAACAAAATGTCTACTCCATTTTTTATAGTGCACTTGTTGCAGGTTGTCTAGAATCTTTTGTCGGTTTTGTAGCGCACCTTTTGACTGTTGTCTATGGAACTCTTTGAAAATTGTGTTATCCTTTTGCCCACTGTATTGGTCCGGAGTTGCCTGATAAGACCACTAGAAAAATAAAATGAATGGAACAGCCGGAGGGCGAAGCCCAGCTGGCGTCGGCGGTAGCAGGGTCCCTTCTCCCTCCTCCCCTGGTGGCTATGGCGCGGGACGTGGCAAGCGGGCGGGGAGCACGGGAGCGTCGTGACGTGTTTATCATCGGATGATCAGTAAAGCGGAAGGGACCTTGAAGGCGATGGAGTCAGCCAGGTGTTTGATAAATTTCAGTAGTAGCAGTGTCAAGTGGGGGCGGCAGCACAAGAGGATTTCATTTTTGGTGGTGCTCCTCGGGTGTTGAATCGTGAATTTCAGGGTGAAAACCTAAAGTCTGACCTTTATTGGTTGTGTATGCCAATTGTCTTATTGAAGGTATTGTTTTGACTCCAGGGTGAAAACCTATGATCTTGGATCAGACGACAACGACACTTGTGCATTGATTTCTTCTTGAAGGCGTCGCTTTTGAAGACATTTTGTGTTTTCCAAGTGCTGTCTTTGGTGATGGTTTGTGTGCTGCTGCTGAGAGGAGTTGATTACTGTGGCGAGGCCATTTCTTCTTCCTTTTTGTGTTTTCTTTATGGGTTGTGTGCATCCTGGATGTTTTTGCGACTTCTCGTTGGTGCAGAGTCTGCGTGTAATTGATATCTTCGCGATATTAATATATTCTCCTTAAAAGATTGTAAAAATAATGAAGAGAAAATAAAATATAGAAATAGAAGATATATATGTTTGATGTAGTAGCACGAGGGAGAATCCGATAAAAAATCAATTAAGAGATGTGATGTTCACTCGTTGCTCGTTCAGTTAATTAATTAGTTGCCGCAAACTAGGCCTAGCTTAAATGTTTAAGTTCCTTGTGGTGGAACTAACCTACCCGGGTTCAAGTTCTATATTTAACATGGGTGTTCGCATATTTCTCAGGTGTATTTCAAACTCTACGGCACTATTCCTTCAATGGTATGGCGTATCCGTCAACTACAAAGTGCTTGTAGTAACTTTGTTAATCTCAAGATAAGCCGGTTTAGTCTCTCAAAAATGCTCATAGGGACGAGTGTGCGTGTGCTTGTGAGTGCCTGTGTGTAATTGTGTTTCTGAAATAATAATAAAAATAGTTGCCAAAAGGTAAACATGTGGCAAGGTTCCATCCAATCACTTTTTTTTGACAGAAAATCCTACCACCTTATCAAGTGACAAGACCCAGCAGAGCTGCTGACTAGGAAGGCTACTATTGGAAGCTGGGAACCCCCACATGGCTCAGCCGTTGCCACTTGCCATGACCCATGAGCCTCCAACACAAGCAACGCAGGCACACACAGCAACCAACCAGTGCTGCCCATGTCATGCCCTCCAGGACATGACACCACCCTCCCTCCCATGAAACCCCTGGCCGACCACTGGCCGTCGTCCGATCAGCAGCATAGATACGCCCCATCTGCCAGCGGCGGGACGACGCCTCCCTCGTCCAAGCCGGCATCATGCCCCTGATCTCCAGCGGATCGACGCACCACGGCGCGCGCGCCGGCGAGGTGATCGAGCATGCATGCATGCATGCATGCGTCCAGGCCGGGGAGGGAGATCGCGCCCTGGATACGGTGCGCTGCACAAGGAAACACACGCATCATCGATGACACACGCGCCACACACTCGCCCAGGCCCAGATTTGGCAGGTGCGCGCGCAAGCGAAGGTGGCCATATGCATGAATCTCGACGCATGGCTCAGCGGATCGAAGCCAGCACGGTGCGCCTGCACTGCATAATCTTTTTTCGGGGATAAAGACCTAAAACGCTAGCCTCCCCATCTGCGTGTGCTCCTCCCAAGGCGCAGGCTCTGCCCGTCCCAAGGACTCGCCATGCCATCGCCATGGGGAGGATGGCGCCAAAATCACAAACAGATGCAAATGTAGCAGCCCAATGAGGCCGCAGATTTCCGCCTTCTAGCTAGGCGCTGCAGTTCGCAACTTGTTTGCCCTGTGATCCGAGTGCAAGTAGGACGATGCTGTGTGTGTGTGTGTGTGAGTGTGTTTCTGACTGTCTACGTACCAATCGAGATTTTGGCAGATCTCCTACCTAGTAGCTGTGAGCCTCTGAGCCTGTGATGTCATGGGAAATTCATGGTGCTCGATAGTCAATCCTATGGGGAAATCGGGGTACGTACAGTTTGCAGATCAGTGTGTGTCATGAGGGCATCTGCGGGCTACTTAATTTGGGTTCTTGACTTCTTGTGGGGAATCCAAAGCTCTCAACTAATCATGTACTGGTTATAAAAAAAAAATTCTCTGCTTACCGACCATGTGCTGATCTAACATGGATTG
This sequence comes from Triticum dicoccoides, assembly GCF_002162155.2. Classification (NCBI taxonomy): domain Eukaryota; kingdom Viridiplantae; phylum Streptophyta; class Magnoliopsida; order Poales; family Poaceae; genus Triticum; species Triticum dicoccoides. Next base: position 104,799,940 of record NC_041392.1, read on the forward strand.
GACTTGTATGTGAGGCTAGTTAATTAGGCCTAAACCACCCTAGAACCTCATCATTAACTTGTTCGTCAATGGACCGGGTGGATGTATTTTACTTGGAGGGAAATGTGACGTCTGGGATCTGGTCGATAGGGGCTGCCTCATGGTCTACGGGAATATTATTGACACTAGTTCCTGACTTCTGGGTATACTCTAGATCATATGGTGTAGTACTCTAGATCATATGGTGTACTCTAGCTTACATGGGATATATTGATTTGTTACTCATCTGTCAAGAAATATGTGTCCTGATAGAACATGCGATCAGATCTTCTTTGTATGTTTCCGACTTCAAAAGTATTTACATCGGCCACTTGTTCTTTTTTCAAAGAAAACTTTGAGGAGAGTTCCTAGAGTACAAATAGGAACCCAAATTTGCATCCTATGAGACATCCACCGCAAAATAAGCGAGATAGGTTACTTGTTGATCACTTGTAAAAGATACCATTAAATATGTCTAAATATGTGTATATGACAATGGTTATGTAAAATTTATTAACACAAACGAAGAGGAAATTAATGACAATAATGCACATTGCTTGAAATATAGCTTGTTGTAGAACAATTTGGTAACAAAGACAAAATGGGCCAATAAGCTAGCTAATAAGTAGGATACCATGAGCATTCCTTCCATCATAGGCTCAATTTATATCTAATGTGATTATTTTTTGTCAATTATTTTTTTGTCAATTTATATCTAATGTGATTATGTTTACATAGTATTTTGTTACCCTAAATAGAGCTAACTGGCCAATTGTCCCAAATCAGACACAAATCAATGGTAACATCACAATCAATCCCAATGCCGAATAAAGCTTCAGAAACCTAAATTTAAATAAATGACCTTTCACTCTTTTAACAAATATTTCTTATTAATTGCTCCCCCAGTATAGCAGGCATGCCTGATTTGATTACTATCTCTGCTAAAATGGACCATGCAATTGAAAACTTGCAATCAAACTACTCTAACATCGATAGCTAACTAGTAAAATAATTAATTGGACAAAACCACGTAACTATATCATCACAGAAAATAGTTTCACAATAAAAATGCAATATTTTACTATGCATTCCTACAAATATTAATGGTCAAATTTGTCTATTAATAAATCCGCAAAATTTAGAACTTGTCTATTTTGAGTCAAAGAAAGTTTTAATTATACTCATTTTCAAATTACCAAGGCGTGGTTGTTGAATCTTGGTATCCTTAAATTTACTAGCCATAGACAAATTTGTGAAACATATAGTACTAGCAAACATGCAGCAGTTGTTTTGACAAACATGACAATCATAATTCACCGAACTGATGCAGAGGTTAGGAGGTACTTCCTCCGTCTCAAAATAAGTGACTCAACTTTGTACTAATTTTGTGCTGTACTTATAACCTTCTTTTTGTACCATTTGCTCTGAACTAGCTGGTCGAGAATACGAGAGCAAGCTAGACGACCAAGCGAGAGCACAGCGGTGCTTCTGGGAGTTTCGACCATTTCCGCTTTGGTGTTTCTAAGTTCCACTTGATGAAGGTGGGCCAGGGATGACATACACCCAGACAGGGACCCACCGAGAGGCCGTTCAAAACAGGCCGCGAACAGAATTTCCTCCCTTCGCCCGTCTCTATTTATAGGGCCCAAAAGCTCGCACACACCACACTAATCACCATCACCATCCACCATCGTCTTCTCCACGCCCGAGACACAGTGCCGAGACACGCCGGTTTTCAGCACGGAAGCAGGTGGTTTCACTCTCACCGAGCAAGCGAAGAGCTCCTCCTCCAATGGCGCGGCCACAGCAGCGGTACCGCGGCGTGCGGCAGCGCCACTGGGGCTCCTGGGTCTCGGAGATCCGCCACCCCCTCCTGTACGTCGCCGTCCTCGAAAGCCTATGCGATTGCTCTGGACCGATCGATTTTCTTGGCGTGTTCTGAGTTCTAACCATGGCGGTTTTCTCTCTTGCAGCAAGACGAGGATCTGGCTGGGCACCTTCGAGACGGCGGAGGACGCGGCGCGCGCCTACGACGAGGCGGCGCGCATCATGTGCGGCCCGCGCGTGCGCACCAACTTCCCCGACAACGACGCCGGCGCCCCGTCCTCGTCCTTCCTCTCCCCGGCGCTGGTCGCCAAGCTCCACCGCTTCAACGTGGCGTGCGGCTCGCAGGCCGCGCAGCAGCAGCAGGACAAGGACGCCTCGGCGTCGTCCGTGGGCGTGGACCCGCGCGCGCCGCCGGCGCCGTTCGGAGGCTACACGGGCAATGCCAGCGCGGCGGCGGCCTCGGCGGCCGCCGGGTGGAGCGGCGGGTTCCTGGAGGAGCAGTACGTGGAGCAGATGATCGAGGAGCTGCTGGACTCCAACTTCTCCATGGAGATCTCCTACTAGCTCCTCCGCCTCCGCACATGCTCTGCTCTGTCCCCGCGCCTCCCGCTTGCTCTGCTTCCGCTCCATTTCTCCGTCTCTCCGTGTGTGGTGTGTGGTGTGTGGGTGGGTTTGGTTTTAGATTAGCATAAGCTGTGTCGGGAAGAGCTCGAGGTTAGTATGGTCATCGCCCGAGGTCTCTGACAGCTTTGTGTATACAGTAGCTTTGTTAGAGCATATTTCTTCGTTCTTGTATTACTATTGATGTCTTGATGATGCCCTAATCAGTGTCCTCTGTTTCGATCTTCATCTTAAGCTCTGTATACATTATGGAAAAATTTAGCACACACAACTCATCAACCACAAACTAAGTTCACCTTGCTCAGCGAACAGTTTAACTTTTTAAAACGCACACTTTTGTCCTCTTTTAAAGTAAGTGTTTTCTTCAGGGGAATCTCTCATTTAAGTATGACAATGGACATACATTTTTCATTTGCAAAACGAACAAAATACGCACTTTTCATAGTACATAAATGCTTCACGTACTTCCTCCATCCATGTTTATTAGACCCCTTCTTATTTTGGGTCAAACTTCGATCATCTATATGACTAATAAAATATAAGATACATGCTATAAAAGTATACTCTTGAATTTGTTTTTTTAATTAGCTAGGTTGATATAGCCTGCTGCATCGACCCTTCCGGCGCGACAGTGGCAGTGCCAAATAAAGTCCACTCCAAGCGCGTGTCGTTGGTTATGGCGGTGGCAGTGGCTCCTCGTTCAAGTGAAGGGGGGATGAGGAGGACGTTGGCCCCACCGACCCAGCTGCCCCCCTTGTCCGCGTGAGCGAGACCGTTGATGTCGTGGCCCAACAGAAGGGGGAGGTGGACCCCGAGGACCCAGTCCACGCGGTGCTCGAGCTCACCGCCCTCCAAGCTCACAATGAGGCATGGATAATTTGTTTGCACTCACCAACGAGGAGGAGTAGTGGCAGCTCGTGGTTGCTGCACGTGAGTCCGACCCCTACGCCTCGATGGAGGATATTTCGGTCTGGAGGAGGAGGATGATGACCAACGTGAAGGGCGGCGAGTAGATGGCGCACGCCGCCGAGTAATGTAGGTAGTCTAGGTAGCAATGTCGCCCGAGCAGCGACATTGCTTATTTTAAATGTTGTTTAACGACATTTGAAGTTGCTAACTATATGTAGAGAGTATCATGCCAACCAGGCAATTTTAATGAGACACAGAATTAAATAAAAAAAGAAGGGGTTTAGCATGATATCTACCGTATCATAATAAATGATATAGTACTAAATATTTTGCATGTTAATAATTAAAGCCATCTATGATACTGATCTATAATATTATGCATTACAGAGGTAATATTATGCATTATACTAACTATGATATTTTCCACTACAAGCAGCTTAATGCGACGGATATTGGCCCCATTATAGTTTCATTATATTCCTATTAATTTATCATGATGAAACATGTGTTTGGCATGTATGATTTGAGCTTAAATTGCCCCTGCATTTTGAAGAAAATGAAGGGTACATTACGAAGGCTCTTCGTACGCCTGTCGCGGCTTCTATATTCATATGGAGCGTTTCATATGATGATGGATGACGATTATAGATATGACGAATCTGCTAGAGTTGCTCCGACTAGCCGAAGTCCTGAAGATGCAAACAGCATTGCACGACGCAGTACATATCCCGCGTATCAGCCGAGACTTATGAACCATGATGAGCGGTACTAACAAGCTGACCTTTCGCCCCGCGAGCAGACCGAATGCAGAGTGCTACACGGCTACGAATCTGAATCTCGGCACCCCAAGTACGCAGCAGGTGGGAGCACCCGCACTTATGGCCTGACCTGCGTGCGGAGCAGAGCACAGGGACGACACGCGCTGGGTACGTACTCCCTCGCTGCCCGGCACTGAACAAGCCGGATTCGCTCCCTCGCTGCACCATTGGCAGGCAGTGGCCAATCCGTGGATCAGAAAATCTCGGTCGATTCAGGTAGGTGCCGGGGTAATTGCCGCGCCTCTGCGCCCGCGCCGGTGCGTCACCGATGACATTGGCGCTGACGGCGGCCGAGCAGCCGAGGGAGAACCGGTCTGGGTCTTCCTTGGGTGTATACAGTCTTCTCGTGATCGTGGTTGCATGTGGCAGGCACATGCATGCGCCCGCCGTCGTCTGGAGGGCCGGAGAAGGACCGATCATGGCGAGGGGAGGGGAACGAGAGCGGAGAGCCGGGCTCAGTCGCGTCAGCGGCTGCATTTTTTCATCGTTGTGCAATGTGCTGTGCCACTAGTGTGAGGGCAATGAGCTTGAACGTCTAGCGCCGAGTTGCGTTGAATTCACCAGGAGCGAAATATATTTCGAATATCTAAACATTCGGTCAGCTCCTTTTTTTTGAGACAAATTTGGTCAGCTCCTGAATCATCCCGGTGGATCGGAAAACAAAAGCCCATGCGCATGGGCCGTGCGAGAAGCCATGCGTAAGGCCGACGGGTAGTTAGTTGGCTAGGCCAAGCCCGATCGAGGAGGATAGATAAGCATAGTTCGGCCTGGTCATGCGTTTCCTCAGTTGTAAAACTCACTGTCCAGCTCCATCGAAACTCTGAAATTCCTCTTTGGAAAATCACACACTCTTTCTTTCAAATAGTTTTTTTTCCTCAAGTTGGTTGAACTGGTTGGTGCATGAACTCAAAGTCTCAAACACAAAAATGTGAAACCGTATGCTGCTTGTTTTCTCCACCCAACCTAAGTGAAATTATTCCAGACTCATAGGTCAATCAAAATCAAGAGCAGATTCGGTCTACGCATGCTGTGACATTGCACTCTGCCGATCTGTTTTGACGATTGCCAGCCGATCGAATTAGTAGGTCATCCATGCACAAAAATTAAATGCAGATTCAGGAACCAAAGAAGGAAAACAAGACACGTATGTATAAACAACTAGATGATTCCCCGCGCGTTGCTGCGGAAAATATTGCCTAAAGTTGGTGTTTTACTCATATCGACTGTCTTAAAAGGATCAACAAAACAATTATAGATGATTCTGCTGACAACAATACTTTAGAATGATACATGCCTATTGATAGATATGTAAGTAAGGTCAATCATCCTACTTATATCATTTAAAATATGGAGAACAGACAAAAAATTGGAACAGAGGATATTATGGTCAATTACCCATGAAACCAACTGGTTAAAGATTTATATGTTACCATCTCTGATTCTTGTGCGAATGGAAAAAACTACCAAGCTGCAACTCAAACATCACCACCTTGACCACAAGTCTTGATTGTGCCTAATCTGCATCAGAACCCCCATGTAACTTTACTTTAATCCATCCCACAACAGGACGTAAATGAATGTCATACAAATGCCATTAGTCCTGAAAGAATATTAAGACTTTCACCTTCTAAAGACTCTGTAGTGTTTAGTTGTAGTTTCATCAGAAAGCTCCCTCTTGTGAGTAATACTATGGATTGGGTAACATATGCAGAAAAACAACAAACTAAATCCACTGATTAGTGCATTGCCTTTAACAAAATGGATTCATTGAGGTGGTGCCAAGATTGCAAAATAAAATAGCAGTCTAATTCTCATGTTTTCATCCATTCTCTAAAGGATAATTTGTAGTTGAGACGTGAAACACAGTGAGAAATAGAGAAGAACTGAAAGACTGCACTTTTCTAAAATTTGACACCTCATAGTATGTATAACCATTTCCATCTACATCATCATCCATGCTTGACTGGGCAATTATCAAGTTGAAGTTGTATGCTAGGAAACTACATAGTCAAAACAACAGAAATCTGTAAACATCGAGATACTTCTGTTATTCATAGAAGATACATTTAATTTGCATTGCAATTAGTTAATATAAGAACAAATATGTGATGGTCGACAAAGAAGATTATGGATGGCACATAAAAAGAACGTCTGACCTTTTACATAGCAATTTCGTCGAATATCTTCAACAATACACAACATTAAGATCTTGGCAAATATGATTCTCAAAAGGGAATGGAAGAATGGGAGTTGCATCGAGTGGATGATAGCATTGCTTTCCTCAATGGTTCATGAACATGGTTCATAAAATATAGGCTGTGCACAAACAGAATATCAGGGAAAATTAGATCAATCTATAGCATTTTTTGTATATCTTAATTGACCTTTTTTTTCCTGAATCTCGGGTGTACCCATGTATGTGAAATTTTGAGTAAGCACATGACACCATGAAACTCTTCAGTGTGGCTGAGAAAATAAAATGAGCAAAAGTACCTCGAAATATTCAATAAAGTTAAATCCTTATCTTGAGAAACCATAATATTTATAATTTATGCCCCCATGAAAAGTTCATAATTTATGGAACACCATTCAGTTTCAGTGATCTCTCATTGACCATACGAAAGATGAAACTCTAGAATAATTTATAAATGCATCCATACAAATATGCATTTTACCTAAAATCTATTATTCATTCTTTTGGATATAGTTCACCATTTATGCCGAATGATCCTTTACCTAAAATCTATACAAAACACTTATACAGTGTTTAGTATAGATGAAATTATTGCGGAATTCAGGAAGAAAAAAAAGTAAGCCATCACGATCAGCACTAAAACATGTATATGACTTACCCGAGAAACATAAATATGCATATACCTTCAGATCGTTGCATGTGTGCGAAGTAACCCGCGGTAAAAAATTGAAATTTACTAAGAAAAAATGTTCAGAGTTAGACCACAGAAAGCAACACATCAATTCGAAATGCCTTGAGTTATTGCAAAAAGAATTTGTTTACCAGCTAGAACGCAATGTGTATAATCTGTCCACGAGAAGCATGAAAAAGACAGCGATTTCAATACCCCTTTCAGGAATGATGCAAGAGAATTTATTAGAGAGAGAGAGAGAGAGAGAGAGAGAGAGAGAGAGAGAGAGAGAGAGAGACTTCGTAGAAGCTAAAAAATCAATGGAATAACTTCCTTCTTGTTAATTTATAAGACTTGGAATAATGAATATACTCGATTCAGTCAACTTTTAGTACCTATGTATAACATCATAGAACAAGGAAAAGAGGATGAACTGGTCAGGAGTCATAACTGTTAACATACTTGTATTTGTACTGTACTCTGTTGTACTTTGACTAGCTGTTGTAATAGCTGTTGTATCCTCTCCTACTTTCTAGGATCACTAACCACTCTCCCGTCATGGCCTGCGTGCCTTGCATAATGGGAGACTTGGGTTCTCTGATATATATGTACCCTGTAACCTGCTCCAAATCGTTGAATACAACAGCACAATGAGAACCATCTCGTCTATCTTGGTATCAGCTTCCATGGCCTTCGAGGACATCTTTGGCGACCTCTCCTCTCCGGCCGCCTCCGCCGCTGCTGCTGCCGACCTTCAGTCCTTTCCTCCTGGTTCCTCTACACCTCCCACCCCCACTCTTCCTGCCGCCACCTCTGCTCTTTTCACCATGGTAGTTCCTCCTGCAGATCCCTACCTCCTCAACTTCCATCAAGATCACATCTCCAACCATATCACCTTCAAACTTGATCCCTCTGCCAACAACTACATCAAGTGGAGGGCTTTCTTCAACTGCGTTCTCCAGCAACACCGTGTCCAAGATCACGTTCTCCAGCCGCCTCCCGCCCAGCCCGATCCTACCTGGCTTGCTGTCGATCAACGGCTGATCCTCTGGATTCTTTTCACCTTGGCCGACTCCCTCCTTGAGCTCATCGTGGGAGGCGCGACCGACGCCTACACCACCTGGACCCGTATCCGGGACTACTTCCAAGCCAACCAAGGTGCTCAATACCTTCATCTCACTCGTCAGTTCCATAACCTCAAGCAGGGTGACCTCACGGTCTCGGACTATGCACGGCGCCTGAAGGCGCTCGCCGACGCCCTTGCGGACACCGGCCACCCCGTCAAGGACCACGACCTAATAATGCAGCTCCTGCACGGCCTCGACGCCCGCTTCGACACCATCCGCACCATCCTCGGCGACACCGTTCCTCTGCCTCCTTTCGCCGCCACGCGGTCCCGGCTCGATCTCACGGAGTACAACCTCAATCTTCGCATAGCTGAGGCGGGATCCGCGGCCCTCACCATCACTGGCGATCCCAGTACCAACCCTGACCGCGGTGATCATGGTGACCGATCTGATCGCGGCGACCGCGCTCGTCCTTCTGGCCGTGGCACTAGTGACGCCCGCGGCAACAGTGGTGGCGGTCGTGGCCGTGGCCGTGGTCACAACGGCGGTCGCGGTCGTGGCCGCTCGAACTCTGGCGGCCGTGGGTCCTCGTCTTACCCGCCGTCGCCGTGGACCCGCTACTTCGCTCGGTTCGGCATGGCATTGCCGGCTCCCCGCCCCGACTGGGTGATACGTCTCTGTCGTATCTACTTTTCCAAACACTTTTGCTCTTATTTTGGACTCTAGCTTGTATGATTTGAATGGAACTAACCCGGACTGACGCTGTTTTCAGCAGAATTACCATGGTGTTATTTATGTGCAGAAACAAAAGTTCTCGGAATGACCTGAAACTTCACGGAACGTCTTTTTGGAAATAATAAAAAATCCTTGCAAAAGATGAAGACCAGGGGGCCCACACCCTGGCCACGAGGGTGGGGGGCACGCCTGCCCCCCTGGGCGCGCCCCCTACCTCGTGGGCCCCCCTGGAGCTCCTCCGACCTCAACCCCAACTCTATATATTCACTTTTGAGTAGGAAAAAATCAAGGAGAAGGATTCATCGCATTTTACGATACGGAGCCGCCGCCAAGCCCTAAAACCTCTCGGAAGGGCTGATCTGGAGTTCGTTCAGGGCTCAGGAGAGGGGAATCCGTCGCCATCGTTACCATCAACCATCCTCCATCACCAATTTCATGATGCTCACCGTTGTGCGTGAGTAGTTCCATCGTAGGCTTGCTGGACGGTGATGGGTTGGATGAGATTTATCATGTAATCGAGTTAGTTTTGTTAGGGTTTGATCCCTAGTATCCACTATGTTCTGAGATTGATGTTGCTATGACTTTGCTATGCTTAATGCTTGTCATTAGGGCCCGAGTGCCATGATTTCAGACCTGAACCTATTATATTTTCATCAATATATGAGAGTTCTTGATCCTATCTTGCAAGTCTATAGTCACCTACTATGTGTTATGATCCGGCAACCCCGAAATGACAATAATCGGGATCACTCCCGATGATGACCGTAGTTTGAGGAGTTCATGTATTCACTATGTGTTAATGCTTTGGTCTGGTACTCTATTAAAAGGAGGCCTTAATATCCCTTAGTTTCCATTAGGACCCCGCTGTCATGGGAGGGCAGGACAAAAGATGTCATGCAAGTTCTTTTCCATAAGCACGCATGACTATATTCGAAATACATGCCTACATTACATTGATGAATTGGAGCTAGTTTTGTGTCACTCTAGGTTATGACTATTACATGATGAGCCGCATCTGGCATAATTCTCTATCACCGATCCATTGCCTACGAGCTTTCCATATATTGTTCTTCGCTTATTTACTTTTCCGTTGCTATTTCTATCATCACTACAAAATACCAAAAACACTACTTTTGCTACCATTACCTTTTGCTATCGTTACCACCACTATCATATTACTTTGCTACTAAATACTTTGTTGTAGATATTAAGTTTCCGGGTGTGGTTGAATTGACAACTCAGCTGCTAATACTTGAGAATATTCTTTGGCTCCCCTTGTGTCGAATCAATAAATTTGGGTTGAATACTCTACCCTTGAAAACTGTTGCGATCCCCTATACTTGTGGGTTATCAAGACTATTTTCTGGCACCGTTGTCGGGGAGCATAGTTCTATTCTTTGAGTCACTTGGGATTTATATCTGCTTATCATTTTGAAGAACTTGAGAGTCCAAAAACCAATATTTATCCCTCAACTACGAGGGGAGGTAAGGAACTGCCATCTAGCTCTGCACTTGATTCACCTTCTATTTTGAGTAAGCTTGCGACACCTAAACCTGCTTCTGCTATTCGTTCTGATATGTCGCATGTTATTGATGATGCCACTTCTGCTATGCATGATACTTATGATGAAACTACTTCTATGCTTGATACTACTATGCCACTTGGTGAATTTCTTGATGAACAACTTGCTAGGGCTAGAGAGAATGAAATTATTGAAACTAATAATATTGATGATAGTGATGATGAAGACTCTCCCCCTAATAAATATGAATTGCCTGATGTGCCTGAGGGCTATGTTATGGATGAATAAATTGCTAAAGCTACCTTTGCTTGCAATGATAGATATGATGTTAAGAAATTATTAGCTAAATGGAAGCATCAATCTCTTAATGCTAGAATGAAAGCTGACCCTGCTTTTGCTACTTCACCTATCAGTGTTACTGATAAGGATTATGAATTCTCTATTGATCCTAATATAATTACTTTGGTTGAATCTGATCCTTTTCATGGCTATGAATCTGAAACTGTTGTGGCACATCTTACTAAATTAAATGATATAGCCACCCCGTTCACTAATGATGAGAGAACTCACTACTTTTACATCCTTAAAATATTTCCGTTCTCATTAAAGGGTGATGCTAAGATATGGTTTAATTCTCTTGATCCTGGTTGTGTGCGTAGTCCCCAGGATATGATTTATTACTTCTCTGCTAAATATTTCCCTGCTCATAAGAAACAAGCTGCCTTAAGGGATATATATAATTTTGTGCAAACTGAAGAAGAGAGTCTCCCACAAGCTTGGAGGAGGCTTCTCAAGTTACTTAATGCTTTGCCTAATCATCCTCTTAAGAAAAGTGAAATACTTGATATCTTTTATAGTGGACTAACCGATGCTTCCAGAGATTACCTGGATAGTTGTGCTGGTTCTGTTTTCAGGGAAAGAACACTAGATGAAGCTGAAATTTTATTGAATAATATGTTGACAAATGAAAATAATTGGACACTTTCTGAGCCAACTCCTGAGCCTATTCCTAAACCAACTCCGAAGAAAAGAGGTGTTCTATTTCTCAGTCCTGAAGATATGCAAGAGGCAAAGATATCTATGAAAGAAAAAGGTATTAAAGCTGAAGATGTTAAGAATTTACCTCCTATTGAAGAAATACTTGGTCTTAATTTACCGCCTGTTGAAGAAACATATGATCTTAATCCATTACCTATTGAAGAAATACATGGTCTTGATAACCCGAGACAGGTAGTAAAAGTAAATTCTCTCTATAGATATGATAAAGCTGAAATCCCATTTACTAAATTTTCTAGCCCATGCTTAGATGAGTTTGATAAATTTATGGTTAAGCAAGAAGACTTCAATGCTTATTTTGGTAGAGAATTAAAACGCAGTGCTGATATGCTTGAACACTTGGGTGATTATATGACTAATGTTAAAGGTGAACTTAAACTCATTAGTAAACATGCTTCTATGGTTACCACTCAAGTAGAACAAGTACTTAAAGCTCAAAATGATTTGCTCAATGAATTGAACAGTAAGAATAATGATTATGCTGTTAGAGTGGCTACTAGAACTGGTAGAATGACTCAGGAACCTCTGTATCTTGAAGGCCACCCTAAGAGAATTGAGCAAGATTCTCAAAAAAATAATATAGATGCACCTAGTCCTTCTAAAAGGAAGAAAAAGAAAAATGATAGGACTTTGCATGCTTCTAGTGAACCTATTGCTGAAACATCCGAGAATCCAAATGATATTTCTATTTTTGATGCTGAAACACAATCTGGTAATGAACCTGAACCTAGTGATAATGTTAATGATACTGTCCATGTTGATGCTCAACCTAGCAATGATAATGATATAGAAATTGAACCTGCTATTGATCTTGATAACCCACAATCAAAGAATCAATTTTATGATAAGAAAGACTTTGTTGATAGGAAACAAGGTAAAGAAAGAGAACCATGGGTTCAGAAACCCATGCCTTTTCCTCCCAATCCATCCAAGAAAAAGGATGATGAGGATTTTGAGCGCTTTGCTGAAATGATTAGACCTATCTTTTTGCGTATGCGATTAACTGATATGCTCAAAATGAATCCTTATGCTAAGTATATGGAAGAAATTGTTACTAATAAAAGAAAGATACCGGAAGCTGAAATTTCCACCATGCTTGCTAATTATACTTTTAAGGGTGGAATACCAAAGAAACTTGGAGATCCAGGAGTACCCACTATACCATGCTCCATTAAAAGAAACTATGTTAAAACTGCTTTATGTGATCTTGGAGCCGGTGTTAGTGTTATGCCTCTCTCTTTATATCATAGACTTGATTTGAATAAGTTGACACCTACTGAAATATCTTTGCAAATGGCTGATAAATCAACTGCTATACCTATCGGTATTTGTGAGGATGTGCCTGTTGTGGTTGCAAACGTTACTATTTTAACGGACTTTGTTATTCTTGATATTCCCAAGGATGATAGTATGTCTATTATTCTTGGAAGACCCTTTTTGAATACTGTAGGTGCTGTTATTGATTGCAACAAAGGCAATGTCACTTTTCATGTTAATGGTAATGAGCATATGGTACACTTTCTGAAGAAACAACCTCAAGTCCACAGTATCAATTCTATTGGAAAAATTCCATCGATTATTTTTGGAGGATTTGAATTTCCTCTTCCCACTGTCAAGAAGAAATATGATATTCTTATTATTGGGGATGTGCATATCCCCGTTGAGGTAACCTAGTGTTATTCGAAAATTCTCCGGTTCCATGTTATTCGGAATGAGTTTGTTAACAAGACTTGATCAACCTTGTTAATGGATTCCTTTTGATGATCATGAGATGGATGAATTTAGAAAACACAACTCTCTATACCCTCTTTCTACTTTCTGTTATTTATATTAAATAAAATTAAAATAAGTATTTTCCGTCTGTTATCTCATTTATCCGTGCAATATAAAAATACCCCGAAAATAAAAGTTCTCCAAATGCCCTGAAATTTAAATATGATTTTTTCTGGAATATTTGAGAATATTTGGCACTGAGAACACAGTAGGGGGGCATCCACCTGGCCACGAGGGTGGAGGGCACGCCCTACCCCCCTGGGCGCTCCCCCTGCCTCGTGGGCCCACGGTGGCCCTCCTCCACTTATTCCTGCACCCACACACTTTTTCTTCCTCCCACAAACACCAATATCCAGCTCAAGCACGAGTTCTAGCTCATTTTGCTGCGATTTTCGATCTCCTTGCTCAAAGCACCTCTCACAAAACTACTTGGGGAGATTGTTCCTTGGTATGTGACTCCTCCATTGGTCCAATTAGTTTTTGTTCTAGTGCTCTATTCATTGCAAATTTGTGCTGCCTAGGTGACCATGTTCTTGAGTTTGCATGTCAAATTTACATGGTTCCAAGTAGCTCTAATGCATGATGTAGGCTCTAGGCACTTGCAGGAGTAGTTGCTATCAATTTTGTTGAGTTTGGTTCACTTTTATTTTGAAGTTACTAAAACTTTTAGAATTTTTCAGAAAATAATGAAGAGATTTTTGAGGGGCTCATTGAGCCGAAGCTCGAAGGAAAAGCAAAATGAAAAAGTAGAGAGGCCCAAATATAATCTGCCTCGCACCGCGAAGGTTCGGCCGTGTGAATGGCCTTCCGATGATTTCTTGAGAGTAGCCGGGATTTATGACGATTTTTATGAATTGGATGAGAATGCAGGCCTCACCGCCTTCCTCCACAACCAACGCGAACATCAAGTACCTTGTTCCTATAGAGGCTATTCACGCCTACCGGAACCCTACATCAGCCACAGAGCCAGAGTCGGAACCACAAGTTAATCCTCCATGACAGTCTAATTACTAGTGGGATCCGGAGATGATTGCCAACCAGTGGCAATCAGAGTCTTCTTCTTTGCAGTACGACCCCAACTATTACTATGGATATCCGTCAGGTCAGCCGTGGCCATAGACCAACTTAGGCCAAAAGCCTAAGCTTGGGGGAGTACGCATTTCTCACCGACATTACATTTATGTTCACACACTCATTGTTAGATGTCAGTGCTCATACTTTTTCATTGTAATATCCATGCTAGTTTATTTTCCTTTTTATGCTTTCTCCTTGTGTGTTTAATAAACCTTAAGAAAAACCAAAAAAAATTAGTTGTAGCTTTTAATTAGTTTACTTTCCATGCTTGTAGTAGTAATTAAAAAGAAAACCCAAAAAAGATTTCATGTTCTTCTTTTGCTTGTTGGGAGCTTTCCCGTGTAAATAGTTTTATTTCTTTCCTTTTCTTTGGGGGTCGATAGGAGAAGACCATAATTAAATTGTTGAAGTGGCTCTTATAAGCATTATTGTTGATCTGACAAAAGAACCCATATTGCCTTGTCTTCTCCTGTTTATTAAATGCTTGCAGATTCCAGCTTAGTCCAATGCACGTGCACTATTATTATTATCCACATCGTTCGGTCATGCAAGTGAAAGGAAATTATGACGATATATGATGGACTGACTGAGATGAGAAAAGATGGTATGAACTCGACCTCTCTTGTTTTTGTAAATATGATTAGTTCATCGTTCCTGATTCAGTGTATTATGAATAAACATGTTTGCAATGACAACTAGAGATCATAGTTTCTTGTGCCATGCTTGATTAGCTAGGAGCTTATAATGGTTTACCTTGCGTGCCAACATGCTATTAAAATGGTTGTGATGTGGTATGATAGGGTGGTATCCTCCTCTGAATGATTTAAGTGACTTGACTTGGCACATGTTCACGCATGTAGTTGAAACAAAATCAACATAGTCTCTACGATATTTATGTTCATGGTGCATTATATCCTACTCATGCTTGCGTTCGGTGTTGATTAATTTTAATGCATGTTCATGACTGTTGTCGCTCTCTAGCTGGTCGCTTCCCAGCCTTTTTCTAGCCTTCACCTGTACTAAGCGGGAATACTGCTTGTGCATCCAACTCCATAAACCCCAAAGTTATTCCATATGAGTCCACCATACCTACCTATATATGGTATCTACCTACCGTCCAAGTAAATTTGTATGTGCCAAACTCTAAACCTTCAAATAAATATCCTGTTTTGTATGCTCGAATATCTCATGTATCAACTAGGGCTGTCCGTATCTTCCATGTTAGGCGGGTTATTCTCAAGAGGAGTGGACTCCGCTCCTCACTCACGAGAAAATGGCTGGTCACCGGGATGCCCAGTCCCATGCTTTATGCAAACTAAATCAAAATAATTGCAAACAAAACTCCCCCTGGGACTCTTGTTAGTTGGAGGCACTCGTTGTTTTGAGCAAGCCATGGATTGATGCTTGTTGGTGGAGGGGGAGTATAAACTTTACCATTCTGTTTGGGAACCACCTATAATGTGTGCAACATAGAAGATACCGCCATCTCTTGGTTGTTATGTTGACAATGAAAGTATACCGCTCAAAATATTATTCACCTCTATTTCAAAACCGAGCTCTGGCACCTCTACAAATCCCTGCTTCCCTCTGCGAAGGGCCTATCTATTTACTTTCATGTTGAGTCATCATCCTCTTATTAAAAAGCACCAGTTGGAGAGCACCACTATCATTTGCATTCCTTGCTGTTAGTTTACATTGAGTATGACTTGACTGGATCTCTTTTACCATGAATTACAATGTCTAGTCAGTCCTTGATCTTTAAAGGTGCTCTGCATTTATGTTTTGCGGTCTCAGAAAGGGCTAGCGAGATACCATCTTGTTATATCATATTATGATTGTTTTGAGAAAGTGTTGTCATCCGAGATTTATTATTATTGCTCGCTAGTTGATTATGCAATTGATATGAGTAAACATGAGACCTATGCGTTATTGTGAGTATGGTTAGTTCATAATCTTTGTTGAAAACTTGAAATCTAGCTTTACATATTTACAACAACAAGAGCAAACAGAGTTTGTAAAAGTTTTTCTTTATCACTTTCAGTTTATCAACCGAATTGCTTGAGGACAAGCAAAGGTTTAAGCTTGGGGGAGTTGATACGTCTCCGCCGTATCTACTTTTCCAAACACTTTTGCCCTTGTTTTGGACTCTAACTTGCATGATTTGAATGGAACTAACCCGGACTGACGCAGTTTTCAACAGAATTACCATGGTGTTATTTATGTGCAGAAACAAAAGTTCTTGGAATGACATGAAACTTCACGGAACGTATTTTTGGAAATAATAAAAAATCCTTGCAAAAGATGAAGACCAGGGGCCCAGACCCTAGCCACGAGGGTGGGAGGCGCGCCCCCTACCTCGTGGGCCCCCTGGAGCTCCTCCGACCTCAACACTAACTCTATATATTCACTTTCGGGTAGAAAAAATCAAGGAGAAGGATTCATCACATTTTACGATATGGAGCCGCCGCCAAGCCCTAAAACCTCTCGGGAGGGCTGATCTGGAGTCCGTTCGGGGCTCCGGAGAGGGGAATCCATCGCCATCGTCACCATCAACCATCCTCCATCACCAATTTCATGATGCTCACCACCGTGCGTGAGTAATTCCATTGTAGGCTTGCTGGACGGTGATGGGTTGGATGAGATTTATCTTGTAATCGAGTTAGTTTTGTTAGGGTTTGATCGCTAGCATCCACTATGTTCTGAGATTGATGTTGCTATGACTTTGCTATGCTTAATGCTTGTCACTAGGGCCCGAGTGCCATGATTTCAGATCTGAACCTATTATGTTTTCATCAATATATGAGAGTTCTTGATCCTATCTTGCAAGTCTATAGTCACCTACTATGTGTTATGACTCGGCAACCCCGAAGTGACAATAATCGGGACCACTCCCGGTGATGACCGTAGTTTGAGGAGTTCATGTATTCACTATGTGTTAATGCTTTGGTCTGGTACTCTATTAAAAGGAGGCCTTAATATTCCTTAGTTTCCATTAGGACCCTGCTGCCACGGGAGGGTAGGACAAAAGATGTCATGCAAGTTCTTTTCCATAAGCACGCATGACTATATTCGGAATACATGCCTACATTACATTGATGAATTGGAGCTAGTTCTGTGTCACTCTAGGTTATGACTGTTACATGATGAACCGCATCTGGCATAATTCTCTATCACCGATCCATTGCCTACGAGCTTTCCATATATTGTTCTTCGCTTATTTACTTTTCCATTGCTATTGCTATCATCACTACAAAATACCAAAAACACTACTTTTGCTACCATTACCTTTTGCTATCGTTACCACTACTATCATATTACTTTGCTACAGATATTAAGTTTCCAGGTGTGGTTGAATTGACAACTTAGCTGCTAATACTTGAGAATATTCTTTGGCTCCCCTTGTGTCGGATCAATAAATTTGGGTTGAATACTCTACCCTCAAAAACTCTTGCAATCCGCTATACTTGTGGGTTATCACTGGGTCCCTTCCAACGCTGCTGGCATCTTCGGCCCTTGACCAGGGGTTCATTCACAGGCCTAACCGTTGATGTACTCTTACCCAACCCCTTAGCAGCCGGGCCCTTCCACCTTCCCTGTCAGCGCTCCTGGCTGGGATCATGTCGCCCTTCTCCAGCAAGCCTACAGCCTGCTGGGTCTGCCCCAACACGGTGTGGACTGGATCCTCGACTCTGGCGCCGCCACACACGTCACGGATAACGCAGGTAACCTCTCCTCGTTTCATTCTTTTCCAAAGCACAATTCTGCTAGCATCATCGTCGGCAATGGTGCTCGCTTGCCTATTTCTGGCGTTGGTTCCACCACTCTCCCTCCCACGAATCTCTCTCTCCATGATGTTGTCGTTTGCCCTTCCATCGTTAAAGATCTCATATCTGTTCGTAAGTTGTCTTGTGATAATAATGTTTCTGTTGAGTTTAACCCCTCTGGTTTCTCCGTGAAGGCTCTTCCAACCAGGACGCCCATCATGACGTCCAGTAGCCCAGGCCCTCTCTACTCATTCTACGGCAAGCACACCCCTGGCGGCACCACGTTCTTCATCACTCCAGGAGATTTGTGGCACCAACGTCTTGTCCATCCCGGCAAGGCATCCTTAGCATCTATTTCTAAAGATTTTCTTCCCGATTGTAATAATGCTGCACGATCCCCTTGTACGGCTTGCCAACTTGGACGACAACCTCATTTATATTTTACTTCTTCCAATAATTGTAATAGTGCTCCATTTCAACTTATTCACTATGATCTCTGGACCGCTCCGCTTACGAGTTTTTCAGGCTATCAATATTATCTTCTCATCCTTGACGATTTTTCCCACTACTCGTGGACATTTCCCTTATGTCATACATCTGAGACTTCGCCTACTCTCCAATGCTTCTTTACCTACATCCTCACCCAATTCCTTACTCTTATGAAGTGCAGACAATGTGATAACAATGGCCAATTCATTAACACTTCCCTTCGTACTTTTTCTCCAACCACGATATCATCTACTGTCTCTCTTGCCCCCATACCTCTCCACAAAACGGAAAGGCCGAGCGCATGATACGAACCACCAACGACGTCCTTCGCACACTCCTTCTCCATGCTTCCCTTCCACCACCCTTTTGGGTTGAGGCTTTACACACTGCTACACATCTACTTAATCGTCGTCCATCGATCCGCACTACGCCCCACAGCCCCTATTTTCTTCTTACCAGTGTTCAACCATGCTATGATCATCTACGGGTTTTTGGGTGCCTCTGTTTTCCCAACCTATACGTCACTAGCCCTCACAAATTAGCCCCCGTTCCACCCGTTGCGTTTTCCTAGGCTACACCTTGGAGCATAAAGGCTACTGCTGCTTCGATCTCACTTCACGTCGGGTTATTATTTCTTGGCATGTCATTTTTGATGAATCAATCTTTCCATACACGCCTCCTTCCCTGACTGCCACACCCACACATGTCGCAGATAATCCCGCCCGTGATCACCTGGCCATGCAACGTATCCGCCCCGGGATCCTCTCCCCACTTCCCTCCGCTGCCAGCGGTCCCACGCCATCCACCCCACCTTCCTCTCCACCCAATCCCGCGTCTTCCACGCCCCGCGGCTCCCCCACCGAGCCGATCGCATCTGACCACCCACCCAGCCCGTGTCCCGCGGCGCCTTCCCATTCGCCCCATGCGCATTCTCATGCACCGCCTGCACCCGATTCCCTCGGATCGTCCCCCAATATCTTCCTCGGATCTGCCGTGGATTCTGCCTCCACCTCGCTCTCTTCCTCTACTCTGGACCCCACCGCATCAACATCGTCTTCTGAGTTGTCCACCCCCAGTCCGCCATGTCATCCTGTAGTCCCCGTCGCACCACATGTTAATTCACATAAAATGATGACCTGGGCCAAACGCGGTTTCACTCAACCACCCCTCACCACCTCCCAAACTATTTCACCACTCCCTTCTTCCTATAAAGCAGCCTTAAAGGATCAACGTTGGTACGATGCTTGATACGTCTCCAACTTATCTATAATTTTTGATTGCTCCATGCTATATTATCTACTGTTTTGGACATTATTGGGCTTTATTATCCACTTTTATATTATTTTTGGGACTAACCTATTAACCGGAGGCCCAGCCCAGAATTGTTGTTTTTTTTGCCTATTTTAGGGTTTCGAAGAAAAGGAATATCAAACGGAGTCCAAACGGAATGAAACCTTCGGGAATGTGATTTTTGGAATGAACAAGATCTAGGAGACTTGGACCCTACGTCAAGCAACCAACAGGGAGGCCACGTGGTAGGGGGGCACGCCTACCCCCCAGGCGCGCCCTCCACCCTCGTGGGGCCCCTGTTGCTCCATCGACGTACTTCTTCCTCCTATATATACCTACGTACCCCCAAACGATCAGAGATGGAGCCAAAACCCTAATTCCACCGCCGTAACTTTCTGTATCCACGAGATCCCATCTTGGGGCCTGTTCTGGAGCTCCACCGGAGGAGGCATCGATCACGGAGGGATTCTACATCAACACCATAGCCCTTCCGATGAGTGTGAGTAGTTTACCTCAGACCTACGGGTCCATAGTTATTAGCTAGATGGCTTCTTCTCTCTTTTTGGATCTCAATACAAAGTTCTCCCCCTCTCTTGTGGAGATCTATTCGATGTAATCTTCTTTTGCGGTGTGTTTGTTGAGACCGATGAATTGTGGGTTTATGATCAAGTTTATCTATGAACAATATTTGAATCTTCTCTGAATTATTTTATGTATGATTGGTTATCTTTGCAAGTCTCTTCGAATTATCAGTTTGGTTTGGCCTACAAGATTGATCTTTCTTGCAATGGGAGAAGTGCTTAGCTTTGGGTTCAATCTTGCGGTGTCCTTTCCCAGTGATAGTAGGGGCAGCAAGGCACGTATTGTATTGTTGCCATCAAGGATAACAAGATGGGGTTTTCATCATATTGCATGAGTTTATCCCTCTACATCATGTCATCTTGCTTAAGGCGTTACTATGTTCTTATGAACTTAATACTCTAGATGCATGCTGGATAGCGGTCGATGTGTGGAGTAATAGTAGTAGATGCAGGCAGGAGTCGGTCTACTTGTCTCGGACGTGATGCCTATATACATGATCATACCTAGACATTCTCATAACTATGCTCAATTCTGTCAATTGCTCAACAGTAATTTGTTCACCCACCGTAAAATACTTATGCTCTTGAGAGAAGCCACTAGTGAAACCTATGGCCACCGGGTCTATCTTCATCATATTAATCTTCCTATACCTAGTTATTTCCTTTGCTTTTATTTTACTTTGCATCTTTATCATAAAATACCAAAAATATTATCTTATCATATCTATCAGATCTCACTCTCGTAAGTGACCGTGTAGGGACTGACAACCCCTTATCGCGTTGGTTGCGAGGATTTATTTGTTTTGTGTAGGTGCGAGGGACTCACGCGTAGCCTCCTACTGGATTGATACCTTGGTTCTCAAAAACTGAGGGAAATACTTACGCTACTTTGCTGCATCACCCTTTCCTCTTCAAGGGAAAACCAACGCAGTGCTCAAGAGGTAGCAAGAAGGATTTCTGGCGCCGTTGCCAGAGAGGTTCGCGCAAGTAAAGAATTGACTCCCGACAACGAGCCATTTCTGGCGCCGTTGCCGGGGAGGTCTACGCAAAAGTCAACATACCAAGTACCCATCACAAACCTTATCTCCCGCATTACATTATTTGCCATTTGCCTGTCGTTTTCCTCTCCCCGACTTCACCCTTACTGTTTTATTCGCCCTCTCTCTCTATCCTCCCTCTCTTTCTCTATTTGCCTCTTTTTGCCTTTTGCACTTTCTGCCGTTATGTCTGAAATTGGGGAAATTATTGTCGATATGGACAATAATAATATCATCAAAAATTCCGATGCTCCTGCTGAAGAACCCCCTAATATTGAGCATTCTTCTGTTAAGCGTGCCGCTACTATCTTTTTGGCTCATGAGTTTAGATTCATAATAAAAGAGGCCAAAGAAATCTTTGCGCATTATAGGGTGGACGCTTGCCGTCCTCCCATAGAGGCTATCCTTTTTGATCAAGAAGAAATAATGCGTTTTCAATCTCTAGACTATGTTGCTTTCAATGAAAATCTTAGAAAAAGGGTTCCTACCAATGTTCTAGTTGATAGAATTTCTGAACTTAATGATGATTTGGCTATTCAAAATAATGAACTAGGATATTCTCTTGAATATAGGTGTGGGAGTCCTGGATTAGGGGGTCTCCGGATAGCCGGACTATCTCCATTGGCCGGACTGTTAAACTATGAAGATACAAGATTGAAGACTTCGTCTCGTGTCCAGATGGAACTCTACTTGGCGTGGAAGGCAAGCTAGGCGATACGTATATGGATATCTCCTCCTTTGTAACCGACCTTGTGTAACCCTAACCCTCTCCGGTGTCTATATAAACCGAAGGGTTTTAGTCCGTAGGACAACAATCGCAACATACAATCATACCATAGGCTAGCTTCTAGGGTTTAGCCTCTCTGATCTCATGGTAGATCCACTCTTGTAACGCCCATATCATGAATATTAATCAAGCAGGACGTAGGGTTTTACCTCCATCAAGAGGGCCCGAACCTGGGCAAAACATCGTGTCCCCTGCCTCCTGTTACCATCCGGCCTAGACGCACAGTTCGGGACCCCCTACCTGAGATCCGCCGGTTTTGACACCGACATTGGTGCTTTCATTGAGAGTTCCTCTATGTTGTCGTCGTTAGGCTTGATGGCTCCTACTATCATCGATAGCGAGGGTGAGACTTTTCTCCCCGGACAGATCTTCGTATTCGGCGGCTTTGCACTGCGGGCTAATTCGCTTGGCCATCTGGAGCAGATTGAAAGCTATGCCTCTAGCCATCAGGTCAGATTTGGAAGTTTGAATTACACGGCCAACATTCGTGGGGACTTGATCTTCGACGGATTCGAGCCACAGCCGGGTGCGCCGCACTATCGCGATGGGTATGACCTAGCTCTGCCACCGGACGGTACTCCAGAGGCCGCGCCCACATGAGCTTCGACCCTTAGCTCGGAGCCAACTGCGCTAATTGAGGACATGTGGCTAGACACCGCCTCAGGGGCTACAGTCTCGACGGTGATCGAGCCAAACACTAGCATAATCCTCTGCGCAGCCCGTGACTCCAAGGTGTCGGACTCTCTTCCGGACCCCGAACCATCCGCGCCCCTGCCAATCGAATCCGATTGGGCGCCGATCATGGAATTCACCGCCGCGGATATCTTTCAGCACTCGCCCTTCGGCGACATTCTGAATTCACTAAGGTCTCTCTCTTTGTCAGGAGAGCCCTAGCCGGATTATGGCCAACAGGATTGGGATGCAGACGACGAAGAAATTCGACGCCCACCCACCACCCACTTTGTAGCCAGTGTCGATGATTTAACCGACATGCTCGACTTCGACTCCGAAGACATCAACGGTATGGACGACGATGTAGGATACGAACATGAACCAACACCTATAGGGCACTGGACAGCCACCTCGTCGTATGACATATACATGGTGGATACACCCAATGAAGGCAATGTCGACGAGATAGCGGAGGATGACCCCTCCAAGAAGCAACCCAAGCGCCGACGTCAGCGGCGCCGCTCTAAGTCCCGCCAAAGCAAAAGTGGTGATACCGGCACAGGAGATAATAACACTCCGCATAGCGCCGAAGACAACAACAATCCCCTCCAGCAAGATTTAGAGCAGGAGGATGAAGGAGCCAGCTCTCCTGAGAGAGCGGCTGGTGGAGAGGACGAGGATGACAATCACATGCCCCCTCCGAAGATGAGGCAAGCCTCGGCGATGATGAATTCACTGTACCAGAGGATCCCGTCGAACAAGAGCGCTTCAAACGCAGGCTTATGGCCACGGCAAACAGCCTGAAGAAAAAGCACTAGCAGCTTCAAGCTGATCAAGATCTGCTAGCTGACAAATGGACTGAAGTCCTCGCGGCCGAGGAATATAAACTCGAGCGTCCCTCCAAGAGTTATCCAAGGCGCAGGTTACTACCCCGACTGGAGGAAGAAGCGTATGAAACGGCTGATCGGCCACCTCGTGGCCATGATAGAGAGGCATTCCAGCCAAAAGCTCAGCCTCCACCCCAACGCCATCCAAATAAAAAGGCATGGGGAGATACACCAGACCTGCGAGACATATTGGAGGACAAAACAAAGCATTCAAGATCGATCTACGGATCATGAGGGCGCACCACTCTATGAGACGATAAACGTCACGTCGGATACAGTAAAAGAAAATCCGGCCGGGCCGAACACAGCGGGCAGGACCCATTCGAGCTACGTCGCGATATAGCCCAATACAGAGGCGCCGCACACCCCTTATGCTTCACAGACGAAGTAATGGAACATCAATTCCCGGAAGGTTTCAAACCTGTAAACATTGAATCATACGACGGCACTACAAACCCCGCAGTATGGATTGAGGACTTCCTCCTCCACATCCACATGGCCCGCGGTGATGACTTACATGCCATCAAGTACCTCCCACTAAAACTCAAAGGACCAGCGCGACATTGTCTTAATAGCTTGCCAACGGACTCCATTAGCTCTTGGGAAGATCTGGAAGCCGCATTCCTCGACAACTTTTAGGGCACTTATGTGCGACCACCAGACGCCGATGACTTGAGCCACATAATTCAGCAGCCAGAAGAGTCGGCCAGGCAATTCTGGACTCGGTTCCTTACAAAGAAAAATCAAATCGTTGACTGTCCGGATGCGGAGGCCTTAGCGGCTTTCAAGCACAACATCCGAGACGAGTGGCTAGCCCGGCACCTTGGTCAGGAAAAGCCGAAATCTATGGCAGCCCTCACGACGCTCATGACCCACTTTTGTGCGGGAGAAGACAGCTGGTTGGCTTGCAGTAATAACATATCAAAGAACCGTGGTACCTCAGATACCAAGGACGACAATAGCAGGTCACGTCGCAACAAGCATAAGCGCCGCATTAACGGCGAAAGTACTGAGGATACGACAGTCAATGCCGGATTCAAAGACTCTAAACCCGGTCAGCGGAAAAAGCCATTCAAACAAAGTACGTCGGGTCCGTCCAGCTTGGACCGTATACTCGATCGCTCGTGTCAAATACATGGCACCCCAGACAATCCAGCCAATCACACCAACAGGGATTGTTGGGTGTTCAAGCAGGCCGGCAAGTTAATTGCCGAAAACAAGGACAAGGGGCCGCATAGCGATGATGAGGAAGAACCCCGGCAGCCGCACACTAGAGGACAGAAGAGGTTTCCCCTACAAGTGCGAATGGTGAACATGATATACGCAACCCACATCCCCAAGAGAGAGCGGAAGCGTGCGCTCAGGGACGTATATGCGTTGGAGCCAGTCGCCCCAAAGTTCAACCCTTGGTCCTCCTGTCCGATCACCTTCGATCGCAGGGACCACCCCACTAGTATCCGTCATGGCGGATTCGCCGCACTGGTCCTAGACCCAATCATCGATGGATTTCACCTCACTCGAGTCCTTATGGACGGCGGCAGCAGCCTGAACCTGCTTTATCAGGACACAGTGTGCAAAATGGGTATAGACCCCTCAAGGATCAAACCCACAAAAACGACCTTTGAGGGCGTCATTCCAGGCGTAGAGGCCCACTGCACAGGCTCAATTACATTGGAAGTGGTCTTCGGATCCCCGGATAACTTCCGAAGCGAAGAGTTAATCTTCGATATAGTCCCGTTCTGCAGTGGTTATCACACGCTGCTCGGACGAACCGCATTTGCTAGATTCAATGCGGTACCACATTATGCATACCAAGATGTCAGGACCTCACGGAGTTATTACAGTCAATGGAAACACATAGCGCTCTCTCCGAACAGAGGAGCACACCGCGACCCTTGCAGCAGAAGCGCAAAGCAGCCTCCCAAGGCAATCTACCAGTTCGGCGTTTCAAAGCCCGGACACCTTCAAGCACACTCGAGGCAATTGGCAAACAGACCGCCTGGCGCGATCTGAGCTCGCGTAGCAATACGACGGCCACCCCAATCCCAGCCCAACGATGTTATTCGTGTCGCGCGTACATAATTACGCATTAAAAATACCATGGGCACAGGTGGGAAGGGGGGGGGCACAACTGCGGCACGCCCCAAAACGCAGCCTAAACCACACTAGGGGCTTCTCGTTTGGTTATTTTTCTTTTTCTTTCAGGACTTTAATCTCTGGAAACACTATCCGACAGCTCTATTGCCGAACACATGATAGAGCAACCAAGGAGGCAGACAACTACGAAATTCCCAGGTTGATTACAGATTTCATATCATTCCTCAGCTCGCCCTTGGAAGGGACACAATCCTACTTTTTTGCTTATTGCACTATCTGTATCACTCTGCTTTAATGCAAATTTTTAATATACAATGCATGACATTACGACTATTATTGCATTTTCGTTATATATATATACCTCTGTGTTCATTAATGACGCCTTGCAACCGTACACTCTGGTACGGCCAATGCACCAGGGGCTTACGTACCCACAATATGGTGTGAAAAGTCCGAACACTTTCACAAGTGCGGCACCCTGAACTTATAGCATTATATGCATCAGCTCCGAATCATGTCTTTGGCAAATGTTGGGTTTGCCCGGATCCTATGTTTTGGTACCTTACGTTCCGCTCTATCGGCTAAGGTAGCGCTAGGAGAACTACTGCGATTGTGCCCCGGTTCTACCGAGCTGAGCACCTCAGTAGAGAAAGATAAAACTGACTGTCATGATAAGGCGAGAGACTGGTCGCTATTCGGCGAGGTTTTTCGAGTCCCTAAAGACTTATGCCGCTTAGGGCGAGGGGCCGGCTCCGTCCGGCTTACAGGCGTGTATCATGCCCCGAATTCGGCCTTCTGAATACCAGGAGCTTCGCCGAAATTTAAAATTATAGAATTCTATGGCTAAGTGAGAGTGATAAAGCATTATTAGTCTGGTTGCCTTGTTCGTTGTGCTGAGCACCTCCCTCGAAGGACCCAAACATGGGAACAAGAGTGCTCAGGTTTATCCCGAACACCCCAGCACTCGTGGCATGGGGGCAGAAGCCGAGGACTAGCCATCTCTCAGATTGGATAAACAGCCAAACAGAAGGAAATATTTTAAATTCACACAAGCGTTGCACAGCGAATATGATACAACTTTTCATACATACAGGACAAAACGAGCAAGTCTCATTCAAATATTACATTTTGTGAACACTCATCCGCGATAAGACGGGCGCCCGGCAGAACACCCTCGTAGTACATCTCGGGGTGGCGGTGCTCCTTGCCCTCCGGCGGCCCCTCCTTGATCAGCTTCACGGCGTCTAGCTTGACCCACTGCGTTTTTACACGGGCGAAAGCCCGACATGCACCTTCAATGCAGACGGATCGCTTGACGACCTCCAGCCATGGGCAGGCATCTACAAGCCACCTCACCAGGCCGAAGAAGCTGTTCGGAAGGGCGTCGCTAGGCCACAACCGGACTATGAAGCCCTTCATGGCCTGATCGGCCGCCTTATGTAGCTCGACCATCTGCTTCAGTTGGTCGCTCATCGGCACCGGATGTTCAGCCTCAGCATACTAAGACCAGAACAGCTTCTCTATCGAGCTCCCGTCCTCGGCCTGGTAAAATTGTGCGGCATCGGACACACCGCGGGGCAAATCTGTGAATGCTCCTGAAGAGCTCCGGATCCGGGTAAGTAATCGATAATTTACTTTTACATGCTTGCTTTGCATATAGAAAGCCTTACCCGCCGCTATCCTCTTCATCGCGTCGATCTCCTGAAGGGCCTTCTGGGCCTCGGCCTTGGCACTCTTCGCGCTCTCACGGGCCGCGACAAGCTCAGACTCTCGGTCTTCAAGTCAAGCTCCAACGCCTCGTGCTTCATCACGAGAGCCTGGAGCTCTTGCTGCACCTCGCCCACCCGAGCCTCGTGCCTCTCCCACTCGGTGCGCTCCTGGGCCGCCTTCTCTTCGGCCTGGGACAACGCTTGCTTCAGGGTCGCCACCTCGGTCGTGGCCCCTGGCAAACATACAATGATCCTGTCATTTAGCAATCGCATCCTTTTTCTCATCTATAGACGGGGTATTACTTACCCTTGTTCTCCTCGAGCTGCCTCTTAGCAAGGCTGAGCTCTTTCCAGGACCCCTCGAGGGCCTCCTTCAGTACGGCGACCTCCGCAGTTAGTGCGGCGGACGCCAGCAGCGAAGCCTGCATATGCATATTGACATACTTATATTAGACTCCTGCGGTATTATTTGATCCTCTGTTCTGCTTTTCTTTGTGAACACCGAACAAAGCATCAGGGGCTACTGTCTATGCGGTAATATTTCTACTACATTTTAAACATACTTACCTCGAAGCCTGTTAGAAGGCTAGTACAGGCTTCAGTCAATCTGCTCTTGGCGGACTGAACCTTCTGGATCACCGCACTCATGATAGTGCGGTGCTCCTCCTCGATGGAAGCGCTGCGAACCGCTTCCAACATATTTTCCGGCGCCTCTAGATGGACAGAGGTCACCGGCACAGGCGTCTCACCCCTCTTAGAAGGAGATAGCCTGCCCGAGCCCGGAACCGCTGGAGGTTCCGGCGCGGTGTTCGGCTGAGGGCCAAACTCGAAGCTCTTAGGGGCCCCGTCCCCTCTGCTCCCGGAGTCCGGAAGGTCGCCTTGAGGCGCCTCCGGGACTGTCTCCCCTTGATACGGTGCCTCTTGAGACAACACCTCGGCGTCCTCGGCAGGATGAGGGGAGGTGGCAGTCGGGACTGGATCGCTATCCATGTCCGACGAACCCAGGGAGCCGTCTGATGATACCTCGATATTGGCTCATGGCGGCTTGCGTAATTATGTTCGGCGATTAGGGAAAGCAATGCGACAAAGGAATCCTATGGGTTACTTTGGTATCCGAATACTTACAATCTCCCCTAGGGCTTGGCCCTGGGCAACCACTCGTCTTCACTTTCGTCGGCGGCGGTGGAGCTGTCCGAAAGGAGAGTCCTTCCCTTCTTGGACCCTCTGGCCTCCCCAGTTGGGGCGGCCTTCCTTTTCTTGTCTCCCCCAGTTGGTGGGGGAGCCTCTTCTTCCTCTTCCTCATCTTCGGGGGAAGAGTGCGCCGCAGAGTCGTCGGACGGTGAGTCTGACGACGCCTGGCGTCGGGAACTCTTTCGAGCTCCCTTGGCCTTCTTGGTCTTCTCCGGCACCTTATAAGGGGCCGGAGTCAGCATCTTCGTCAGAAGAGTGTCTGCGGGGCCTTCGGGCAAGGGAGTCGGACAGTCGATCTGTCCGGCCATCTTCTGCCAGTCCTGTCAAAATTACGGGAGTTTAGATCCCGCATAGAGTCAATCTATATAAAAATAAGTATCCTGTGAAAGGTAAAACAACTTACCGCGCTGGCTTGGCGCTTCGCGCTGAATCCGTGATCCTCAGTAATGGGGGGAGGGACCTCGGCACTCTTGAACAGCAACCTCCAGGCATCTTCATGAGTTGTGTCGAAGAGCCTGTTCAGAGTTTGGTGCTGCGCCGGATTGAACTCCCACAAAGTGAACTCCCGTTGTTGGCACGGGAGTATCCGGCGGATGAGCATAACCTGGACTATGTTGACAAGCTTGAGCTTCTTGTCCACCATGTTTTGAATACATGACTGGAGTCCGGTCAGCTCTTTTGAATTACCCCAGGATAGGCCCTTCTCCTTCCAGGAGGTGAGCCGCATGGGGGTGCCAGATCGGAACTCGGGGGCCGCTACCATGCGGGGTCACGCGGATCGGTGATGTAGAACCACCCCGATTGCCACCCCTTTATGGTTTCCACAAAGGAGCCCTCGAGCCATGTTATGTTGGGCATCTTGCCCACCATGGCGCCTTCGCACTCTGCTTGGCGGACGCCCACCACCTTCGGCTTGACGTTGAAGGTCTTCAGCCATAGGCCGAAGTCGGGCTTGATGCGGAGAAAGGCCTCGCACACGACGATAAACGCCGAGATGTTGAGGATGAAGTTCGGGGCCAGATCATGGAAATCCAGGCCGTAATAGAACATGAGCCCCTGGACGAAGGTATGGAGAGGGAATCCCAGTCCGCAGAAGAAATGGGTGAGGAATACGTCCCTCTCATGGGGCCTGGGGGTGGGGATGAGTTGCCCCTCATCTGGGAGCCGGTGTGCGATGTCGTCGGGCAGGTATCCGGATCTCCTCAGTTTCTTGACGTCTCCCTCCGTGACGGAGGAGACCATCCACTTGCCTCCCGCTTCGGACATGGTTGGATAAGGTTGAGATGGAAGTGAGGACTTGGGCGCTAGAGCTCGAGTGTTCGGGAGCGGATGAGCAGATGAGGAAGAAGGCTTGGATAGAAAGGTGAATCCTTATCCCTTTATATGGGCAGACAAAACTAAGCGTCCCCACTTGCCTGGTAAAACTCACTTATCCCCCAAGCGCTGTAATTGATGGCGCGGTTGGGTTACCCACGCCCGTATTGATGAGAATCCCGTAATAAGGGGACACGATCTCTGCTTTGACAAGACGTGTCGAAAAACTACCTCGCGTTATGTGCGGGGCTGGTTAAAAGAAACGGTTCGAATACTCACCGGGCCATGACGTAATGTCATGTGGCCAAAACAAGCTAGCGGATTAGATCTGCGAAAACATTATTCTCTCTATGGTGGAATGTGGAACTTATTTTGCAGGGTCGGACACTATCCTCGTATTCAAATTCTTCTGTGATGTATTCCGAGAAGGAACCCGCCTTGCAATGCCGAAGACAACTGCGCGCCAGACTCGTCGTCATTGAAGCCTGGTTTAGGGGATACTATGGGAGTCCTGGATTAGGGGGTCTCCGAATAGCCGGACTATCTCCATTGGCCGGACTATTAGACTATGAAGATACAAGATTGAAGACTTCGTCTCGTGTCCGGATGGGACTCTACTTGGCGTGGAAGGCAAGCTAGGCGATACGTATACGGATATCTCCTCCTTTGTAACCGACCTTGTGTAACCCTAACCCTCTCCGGTGTCTATATAAACCAAAGGGTTTTAGTCCGTAGGATAACAATCACAACATACAATCATACCATAGGCTAGCTTCTAGGGTTTAGCCTCTCTGATCTCTTGGTAGATCTACTCTTGTAACACCCATATCATCAATATTAATCAAGCAGGACGTAGGGTTTTACCTCCATCAAGAGGGCCCGAACCTGGGTAAAACATCGTGTCCCCTGCCTCATGTTACCATACGGCCTAGACGCACAGTTCGGGACCCCCTACCCGAGATCTGCCGGTTTTGACACTGACAATAGGCTCACAAAGTTCTGTCAAAAGAATGCTTACAATGATGAATTGGTTGTGCAATACGAAGGGCCAAGAGAGGAACCTATACCTCCCAAAGTTGACCTTGGGGACTTTTGTCCCATTAAATTTAGCCCTTTTGATCACTTTTGCTTGCCTCAAAGAAAACTTGCTGCCGAACGTAGAGAATATGAAATGAGCTTTAATGATCTATCTTACTATTATGGCAATACCTAGATCTATCCTTGCTTTTATGCCTAGCTAGGGGCGTTAAACGATAGCGCTTGTTGGGAGGCAACCCAATTTTATTTTTATTCCTTGCTTTTTGCTCCTGTTTAGTAATAAATAATTTATCTAGCCTATGTTTTGGTTGTGTTTTTGTGTTTAATTAGTGTTTGTGCCAAGTAGAACCGTTGTGAAGACTTGGGGAAAGTCTTGTTAATCTTGCTGTAAAAAACAGAAACTTTAGCGCTCACGAGAACTGCTGCCATTTTTATTTGGAAAGTACTATTTAGTTAATTCTTTTTGAAGATGATTAATAGATAAATTACTCACTTCCAGCAATTTATTTTAGAATTTTTGGGGTTCCAGATCTTGCGCTAGCTACATATTACTACAGACTGTTCTGTTTTTGACAGATTCTGTTTTTCGTGTGTTGTTTGCTTATTTTGATGAATCTATGGCTAGTATAATAGTTTATAAACCATAGATAAGTTGGAATACAGTAGGTTTAACACCAATATAAATAAAGAATGAGTTCATTACAGTACCTTGAAGTGGCCTTTTGCTTTCTTTCGCTAACGGAGCTCACGGGATTTTCTACTTTAAGTTTTGTGTTGTGAAGTTTTCAAGCATCGGGTAAGGATTTGATGGATTATGGAACAAGGAGTGGCAAGAGCCTAAGCTTGGGGATGCCCATGGCACTGATACATCTCCAACGTATCTATAATTTTTGATTGCTTCATGCTATATTATCTACTGTTTTGGACATTATTGGGCTTTATTATCCACTTTTATATTATTTTTGGGACTAACCTATTAACCAGAGGCCCAGCCCAGAATTGCTGTTTTTTGCCTGTTTTAGGGTTTCTAAGAAAAGGAATATCAAACGGAGTCCAAACGGAATGAAACCTTCGGGAACGTGATTTTCTCAACGAACAAGGCCTGGGAGACTTGGACCCTACGTCAAGAAAGAAAAGAGGAGGCCACGAGGTAGGGGGGGCGCACCTACCCCCCCTCCCAAGCGCACCCTCCACCCTCGTGGGCCCCCTGTTGCTCCACCGACGTACTCCTTTCTCGTATATATACCTATGTACCCCCAAACTTTCTGTATCCACGAGATCCCATCTTGGGGCCTGTTCCGGAGCTCCGCCGGAGGGGGCATCGATCACGGAGGGCTTCTACATCAACACCATAGCCCCTCCGATGAAGTGTGAGTAGTTTACCTCAGTCCTACGGGTCCATAGTTATTAGCTAGATGGCTTCTTCTCTCTTTTTGGATCTCAATACAATGTTCTCCCCTCTCTTGTGGAGATCTATTCAATTTAATCTTCTTTTTGCGGTGTGTTTGTTGAGATCGATGAATTGTGGGTTTATGATCAAGTCTATCTATGAATAATATTTGAATATTCTCTGAATTCTTTTATGTATGATTGGTTATCTTTGCAAGTCTCTTCGAATTATCAGTTTGGTTTGGCCTACTAGATTGATCTTTCTTGCAATGGGAGAAGTGCTTAGCTTTAGGTTCAATCTTGCGGTGTCCTTTCCCAGTGACAGTAGGGGCAGCAAGGCACGTATTGTATTGTTGCCATTAAGGATAACAAGATGGGGTTTTCTTCATATTGCATGAGTCTATCCCTCTACATCATGTCATCTTGCTTAAGGCGTTACTCTGTTTTTAACTTAATACTCTAGATGCATGCTGGATAGCGGTCGATGAGTGGAGTAATAGTAGTAGATGCAGGCAGGAGTCGGTCTACTTGTCTCAGACGTGATGCCTATATACATGATCATACCTAGATATTCTCACAACTATGCTCAATTCTGTCAATTGCTCAACAGTAATTTGTTCACCCACCGTAGAATACTTATGCTCTCAAGAGAAGCCACTAGTGAAACCTATGGTGCCCGGGTCTATCTTTATCATATTAATCTCCTACTACTTAGTTATTTCCTTTGCTATTTCCTTTGCCTTTATTTTACTTTGCATCTTTATGATAAAAATACCAAAAATATTATCTTATCATATCTATCAGATCTCACTCTCGTAAGTGGCCTTATAGGGATTGACAACCCCTATTTGCATTGGTTGTGAGGATTTATTTGTTTTGTGCAGGTACGAGGGACTCGCGCGTAGCCTCCTATTGGATTGATACCTTGGTTCTCAAAAACTGAGGGAAATACTTATGCTACTTTGCTGCATCATCCCTTCCTCTTCGGGGAAAACCAACGCAGTGTTCAAGAGGTAGCAAGAAGGATTTCTGGCGCCGTTGCCGGGGAGGTCTACGCAAAAGTCAACATACCAAGTACCCATCACATACCCTTATCTCCCGCATTGCATTATTTGCCATTTGCCTCTCGTTTTCCTCTCCCCCACTTCACCCTTGCCATTTTATTTGCCCTCTCTCTCTCTATCCTCCCTCTCTTTCTCTATTTTCCTCTTTTTGCCCGCTTGCTTTTTGTTTGCTTGTGTGTTAGTTTGCTTGCTTGTCATGATGGCTCAAGATAATACTAAATTGTGTGACTTCACCAATACCAACAACAATGATTTTATTAGCACTCCGATTGCTCCTCTTACCAATGCTGAATCTTGTGAAATTAATACTGCTTTGCTGAATCTTGTCATGAAAGATCCGTTTTCCGGCCTTCCTAGTGAAGATGCCGCTACCCATCTAAATAGCTTCATTGGTTTGTGTGACATGCAAAAGAATAAAGATGTGGATAATGATATTGTTAAATTGAAGCTATTTCCTTTTTCACTTGAGATCGTGCTAAAGCTTGGTTTTCGTCTTTGCCTAAAAATAGTATTGATTCATGGAATAAGTGCAAAGATGCTTTTATCTCTAAGTATTTTCCTCCCTCTAAGATCATCTCTCTTAGAAATGATATTATGAACTTTAAGCAACTTGACCATGAACATGTTGCACAAGCTTGGGAGAGAATGAAATTAATGATACGTAATTGCCCTACTCATGGTTTAAATTTGTGGATGATTATACAAAAATTTTATGCCGGATTGAATTTTGCTTCTAGAAATCTTTTAGATTCGGCCGCGGGAGGCACTTTTATGGAAATCACTTTAGGAGAAGCTAATAAACTCCTAGATAATATTATGGTTAATTATTCTCAATGGCATACTGAAAGATCTACTAATAAAAATGTGCATGCGATAGAAGAAATTAATGTTTTGAGTGGAAAGATGGATGAACTTATGAAATTATTTGCTAATAAGAGTGTTTCTTCTGATCCTAATGATATGACCTTGTCTACTTTGATTGAGAATAATAATGAATCTATGGATGTGAATTTTGTTGGTAGGAACAATTTTGGTAACAACGCGTATAGAGGAAATTTCAACCCTAGGCCTTATCCTAGTAATCCCTCTAATAATTATGGTAATTCCTACAACAATTCTTATGGAAATTATAATAAGATGCCCTCTGATTTTGAATCTAATATTAAAGAATTTATTACCTCGCAAAAGAATTTTAATGCTATGATTGAAGAAAAATTGCTTAAGATTGATGATTTGGCTAGGAACATTGATAGAATTTCTCTTGATGTTGATTCTTTGAAACTTAGATCTATTCCACCTAAGCATGATATCAATGAGTCTCTCAAAGCCATGAGAATTTCCATTGATGAGTGCAAAGAAAGAACCGCTAGGATGCATGCTGAGAAAGATGCCTTTATAAGAGCATGTTCTTCTAGTTCCTATGAAAATAAAGATGAAGATCTAAAAGTTATTGATGTGTCCCCTATTAAATCTTTGTTTTGCAATATGAATCTTGATAATGATGGGACTGAATATGATCCACCTTTACCTAGAAGGCGTTCCAAGAATTCGGAATTTGTTGATCTTGATGCTAAATTTGATTAAAGTGGGATTGAAGAAATTAAAACCCTAGATGTTGCTAAACCCACTATTTTGGATTTCAAGGAATTTAATTATGAAAATTGCTCTTTGATTGATTGTATTTCCTTGTTGCAATCCGTGCTAAATTCTCCTGATGCTTATAGTCAAAATAAAGCGTTTACTAAACATATCATTGATGCCTTGATGCAATCTTATGAAGAAAAACTTGAACTGGAAGTTTCTATCCCTAGAAAACTTTATGATGAGTGGGAACCAACTATTAAAATTAAAATTAAAGATCATGAATGCTATGCTTATGTGATTTTGGTGCTAGTGTTTCCACGATTCCAAAGACTTTGTGTGATTTGTTAGGTTTCCGTGATTTTGATGATTGCTCCCTAAACTTGCACCTTGCAGATTCCACTATTAAAAAACCTATGGGAAGAATTAATGATGTTCTTATTGTTGCAAATAGGAATTATGTGCCCGTAGATTTTATTGTTCTTGACATAGATTGCAATCCTTCATGTCCTATTATTCTTGGTAGACCTTTCCTTAGAACGATTGGTGCAATTATTGATATGAAGGAAGGAAATATTAGATTCCAATTTCCATTAAGGAAAGGCATGGAACACTTTCCTAGAAAGAAAATTAAATTACCTTATGAATCTATTATGAGAGCCACTTATGGATTGCCTACCAAAGATGGCAATACCTAGATCTATTCTTGCTTGTTATGCCTGGCTAGCACTACAAAAAAAAGACACATCCGTGACATTTTGGGCCGAACGAATTTTTTTTCTGTCATACATATGACACTTCTATGACGATAATTGTGACAAAACCCGGTATCATCATAGATGTGGTGGGCTCCTACTTCTATGACAAAAAATCATGACAGAAAATGGGCTTTTCGTCCTGGGCGGGCCGGAGACGCAGCTGCATGACATTCTTTGGGCCGTCCATGATGGAAAAACCCGTGGTAGAAGCGAGGGGGAGGAAAATTTCAGGGAGTTCCTGGTTACGGTGGGAGGTCGGGGGCCGAGCGATGCGCGTTTCTCTCGTACACGTACGCGCGTGTGTGCGAGGCGTTGGCTCTAACTGAACCCGAGCGAGGCAT
This sequence comes from Triticum dicoccoides, assembly GCF_002162155.2. Taxonomy (NCBI): domain Eukaryota; kingdom Viridiplantae; phylum Streptophyta; class Magnoliopsida; order Poales; family Poaceae; genus Triticum; species Triticum dicoccoides. The sequence goes on from NC_041392.1 coordinate 104,836,214, forward strand.
TGGGCTCTAACTGAACCCGAGCGATTGCACTGCAGGCTACGCATTACTGAACCCGAGTGATCGATCGATGGCTGTTAACTGAACCCGATCGAGTGATTCCTTCGCTACTGTTGCTAACTAAAGCCGATGGATGTTGCCTCTGATGAACAGTGAGCGTT
>NC_041392.1:104836856-104839639 GCF_002162155.2 Triticum dicoccoides
GTGGATGAACAGTTCCCGGTGGGGGTGGATGAATAGGACCCCGTGGTGTTGCCTCTGGATGAACAGGACCCCGATCGATCGAGCCGGTTGGGGCTGGATGAACAGGACCCCGTGGAGGGCTGGATGAACAGGACCACCCCGTGGAGGGCAGGATGAATAGTAGACGGTGGAGGGCAGGATGAACAGTAGCCCTTGGAGAGGGCTGGTTGAATAGTAGCTGGTGGAGTAGCGCGCGGTGGAGGCTGGATGAAGAGGAGCCCGTGGATGAACAGTCACAGGTGGAGGCTGGAGGAGGTCGACGGTGGATGAACAGTAGCTCGTGGAGGCTGGAGGGGGTCGACGGTGGAGATGAACAGTATCCTGTGGAGTCCCGTTTTGCGGTACGCCACACCCCTCCCGATGAACAGGACCCCCGTTTCGACCGTAGCGCTCCAACACAAGTCCGTCTCGTCCGTTTTGCGGTACGCCACACCCCTCCCGATCAACAGGACCCCCGTTTCGACCGTAGGAGGTCCGTTTCCTCCGTTTTGCGGTACGCCAGACCCCTCCCGATCAACAGGACCCGTTCCAAACATAGGAGGTCCGTTTCCTCCGTTGTGCGGTACGCCAGGCCTCGTTTCCATCGCCTATTTCGTCCAAGCCCTCCCGATGAACACGACCACACATTCCGTTCTGACCCAGCCGGTTGGCTCGCACGCGTTCCGTTGCCTCCCGATGAACACGACGCATTCCGTTGCCTCCCGATGAACACGACGCATTCCATTGCCTCCCCATGAACACGACGCATTCCGTTGCCTCCCCATGAACACGACGACGATGATGTTTCTCCGTTCCGACCCAGCCATGTACACGAGCCCTCGCCATACGTATGCGTGAGTAGGCGTTCGAGACCCCGCCCGTATGTACACACACATGGCCGTATTTTCTTTCTTGCACCCTGGCCGTTGTACGTACGCGTACGTGCTACGTGCGCGCCTCTACTACGACACGTGCACGCCTCTACATCGACCAATATGTACGTACACGTTCGCGACCAGAATGACAACGCTACGTACACTTCGACCAGGTGGGTCCCGACTGTCACGCACTTCCTTTCTTGCGAAGATGTAGCTGGTGGGTCCCAGCAGTCAGGGGGCGAATCGTTTTTTTGCCCGGACGCACTTCCTTGCGTGTGAAGATATAGCTGCTGGGTCCCAGCAGTCAGGGGGAAACGTTTTTTTCGCGAAATACAATGGCCCATCCGGTGGGTCCCAGCTGTCAGGTGGAGGAATCATTATTTTCCGCGTAATAAGGAGGCACTTCCTTGCTGCGGCCGTGGACCCAGCTGTCAGCCTCTCCACGTACAGTCCACGTCCGATGGAAGTCGTTCCTTGACCACGTTGACCACGCCGCGCCGAGAGCACCAGGGCGGTGGACGACGGCGAGGCCTAGGAAGGGGACGACACGGAGGCAGGGAAGACTCGGCAGTTGTTTCCCACGCAGAGAGGAGTACGACTGTACGAGGGTTTACTGGTTCGTCTGCAGTTGGCGGAGAATAACAGCAGGTGTGGGTGACTAGAGGGATGGCTAGGCCAGCGATGGGAGTACGGTCGGGCGGTGAGGCCTGCGCGGCAGCACAGCCGGCCGCGAGGAGGAGGGAGCAGGCAGTCCCGCCGGCGCTTGTTTGAGCGGCTAGAGCAGGAAGAGCGGAGATTGAAGAAGCACGACGGCCGTTGGATGGACATCCAACAGTCAGTGCTTGTGCGTCAACCTTTTTTTAGGAAAGCATCAAATCTGTGGAAAACAACATACAACCCATCTACCATTATTTGTAATAATTTACAACGCATTTGCTAATTCTTAAGGTTTTTTTGGAGCCCATATTCTTTTTGTTAGCATTACAACCCATATTGTGGCAACGGTTAAAAAATTATACGAAATTTTGCATATTTCGGTGTGGTCTGAACGGTTTTTAATCCCAAAATTTCGACTCACATTCAATCTGATTTTAAAAATAAATGTATATCAATATAAAATCCAACAAATTCTCCACGCATAAAAATTAATGTAATTTAAAATCTTGAAATGAAAAAAGATATTTGAAACTAATTGCCGGTTTGATGTGTTTTAAAAATGTACAACCCATTTCTCATTACTGATGGGCCATTTTCTTGGCCAGCCGAATGAAAGCTCTAATCGTCTTGAAAGATTTGCAGCCCAACAGGCCTGACAAAGCGACTTGGCAAATCACAAAAAAACTGGGCTGTGGCCATGGACCCAGCTGTCAGCCTCTCCACGTACAGTACTCTTCCGATGGAAGTCGTTCATTGACCACGTTGACCACGCCGCACGGAGAGCACCACGGCGGTGGACGACGGCGAGGCCTAGGAAGGGGACGACGCGACAGTGGAAGCCCGCGCGGAGAGGACTACGAGGGTTCACTGGTTTGGCTGCGGTGTGAGGTTGCCGTCACCGCAGGGCCTGGACAGCGGTGGGAATAGTAGGGGCGGTGAGGCCTCTATGGCAGCACAGCCGGCCACGGGAGGCAGGGCGGCACGACCGGCGCTGCTTTGGGCGGCTGGAGCAAGAAGACCAGAGGTTGAAGAAGCACTACGGCCGTTGGATGGACATCGTACGGTCACTGGAGCTAGATTCGTTCATATTGACTAAGTTGACAAAGCCCTTCATCCCCGTCAACTTAGTAGGCCCACAAGTCAGCCTCCCAGCAAGGTGGGTCCCAGCTAGCCAGGGGAGTATTCATTTTTTTGTGCATAATAAGGAGGCACTTCCGGTGGGTCCGAGCT